>NC_057799.1:617193284-617197314 GCF_018294505.1 Triticum aestivum | reverse complement strand
TATGCATATAAATTTCTTCGTCCTCGGTATAGTGTTCTCCTTTAGGATTGATGACTTCCCTCATGAAAAATCCTGCTAATTCTTCTTGAATTGGTCGGAAGCGAGCTTCTGGACTAAGCCTCCTCCGCAAGTTATCCGTCGCGTTCCGCACGCTATCCGATGCCTTCCGCTCAGAGGTGTGTCTCCGGATGTTCTCACAAACATAGTATCCACATAGATTGGTCCCCGGTGGCTGCTTATCCACATTAACTAACCTTCTGAAATCTAGCTCATGTTTGAATTCACCGACAATTTCTTCTGAGAACCGTCTCCAAACCCTACAGGGCAAAGAAAATTAAATGAACAAGGGAGTTATTAGTTACTTGATATTAGGAAATGAACGAAAGAGACCGATCGATATAGAGCTCAAATGATTGAAAATAATTACTTTTGCAGCATTTTTCTCATGTCGGCCCAACGCTTTGGATCAACTCTGGAGGTGTGAAGTTCAATATTTAGCAGAATCCAGTGGAACCTGCGGACACGTTACATGCACAGTCATGCATAACTCATCGATTAGACATACCATGCATGGAGTAAACAAAAGAGAATGGGCACAAGAGAGAAACACTCACCCAAAATGGTAAGGAAATAGAATATGACTTTTGAGTTGATGCTTTCTAAGAAACTTGTACAAGTCTTTCTCCACGTCTTCGGGGTGATGTTGTAACACATGTCCATTAACGATATGTGGGTCAATGAACCCAACATCATGGATGTTTCTTATTTTGCATTCCCAAATCTTCAATCTGCATAATAGCGTACGCAACAATATAGTTAGGACAATATATATATAGTGCAGGCAATGAAGAACGAGATGAGGTAGAAATAAATCACTTACAGAACGTAGCAACTCAGCATAGATTTGTCGAGGTCACGCAGATTGAACAGCTGGAACAATTCACTCATATGAACTTCTACAGAGTACCGTTTGGTGTGATGCTCATCTGTAACATCCGCATAAATATATTCTTTGTCGGCCCATGTTATGAATTGCTTGTACCAACGTAGCAGATTTCGCATTTGTGGTGGTAGACTCTTTTCCCGCGCAGGCTCGACGAGAGGCCCATTCCGCACATATTGTAATGCTATCTCACATACTGGCGCATCCTCAAGGCCTAAGAAGGCACGAAGAGTCAAACCCATCTCGGACACTTGTTTCATGGCACTCGCTACAGTCAATCCAAGTGCTGCCGCAACTGCTATGATCTCGGGGTCCTCTTCCGGACCGGCTTTCACTATGAGCGGGGGGATCGATTGTTTCTTCTGCATCCCGAGCTGGTCAACTTGTTTCCCGCTTTTTTTACTTTCTTCTTTCTCCTCCTTCAATATTTTTGCTTTCCTACGAAGTTCATGTCCATAGTCGTCAGGCATATTCAGCTCGGCTTGGGACGGTGTTGTCAAAAAATCCTTAGCCCACTTCTTTTGCTTCTCAGTGAATACTTGCTTGGGCTCAGGCTCTTTTTTCGCCTTCATATCCGCCTTCCATTTCTCATAATCAGCAGACGCGGTCAATTTGGTTTCAGCTTCACTAAGTTCCCCAGGCCTTGGGAGGAGAGGCTTCAGTGATGGCTCCGGTACCCTTGTGGTCTTAGGTACATAAGGGTCCGGGTTAATAGTCCAGGAGCGGGTTTCCTTGCTGTTCGCCTGCTTCTGCTTCTTCGCCGGAGGTGGATTGGGGGGCGTCGTACCCGCCGGAGGAGGATTGGGGGGCGTCGTACCCGCCGGAGGTTGTGGATCGGGGGACGGCGTCGAATGGCGTGAAGGAGGTGTAGGTGAACCACCACGACCACCACCACCGCCGCCACCACCACAACCACCATCGGAGGGGGGTGGACTTGCTAGCCTTGGCGCCTCGCCTGGAAACACTATGTACTTCTTTTTCCATAGAATGAACTGGCGCTTGACATCTCCAAGTCTTCTCTCCCCTTCGGGTGTAGGTTTGTCAATCTCCAGGTCCTCAAACCCTTGGACTATGTCTTCCACCGTGACACGAGCATAGCCATATGCAATGGGGTTGTTGTGGTGGAGTGCTCCAGGTGTACAGGGTAAAGCACTGCCGCTAGCTACCTTCGTGGAAACGTTCCCCACGGGATAATGCAGATCACATTCTTTCATCTCCTTTACATCATCCACGGGGTAGTGAGGCTCCAGTGCACGAATCTCGATCATCGGTGCTTCTCCGCTGCTGGCTTCCGCGATCCGCTTCATGATCTTCATGCGGCCCTGCAGCCGATTTTTCTTTCACTAGTTCATGCACGGTCTGCTTCAACTCATGGAGTTCCGATGCAAACTTCGTCATAAGATCTGCATCCCGGTCCGTCTTTCTCTTACGGCTTCTGTAACAGTACGGGTCATTGTCCTGGGAAAACCCTACTTTCCACGGAACTTTGCCTTTGCCTCGTACACGTCCTCCGTGTTCATCATTCCCGAGGGCTGTTGTCAGTGCGTCTTTCTCTCTGTTGAACTTGATCAAGCCCTCTTGAGCTTGGGTCATTGCGTCAATAAGGGCTTGGGTGGGAGCAAACTGTCTCTGCCGGTGAACACACACCCCTGTCTCCGGGTCTAGCGATCCCCCATGACCGTACCACCAACTTTTGGCCCTTGGGTCCCATCCCTCTGTACCTAGAGGGATTCCTCGCACCCTTAGGTCCTCCTCCATCTTCTTCCACCTAGGCTCCGAAAGGCGGTATCCTCCTGGCCCCATAATATGATGGAACTTTTTCTTACTCGCATTATCCTTATTTTTTTCGATATTTCCTTGAAATGCTCCGATTGCTTTTGCCTCACAAATTCTGGCCAATCATCTTTCAGTTTCTCATGTTGTCCATTGAAATCCGGAGTCTTGCCCTTGTTGACATAGTCACGGGTTAAATTTTTCTTGAAGTTCCAGAATGCTTCGCCCATCTTCTGAAGAGCGAACTCTTTAACTAGCCTCCGCCTCTGACGTCCACCCGGAACCTCGTTACCGAATTCATCGACTTTGTTGTATTCCGGAGGTAGAATGAAATGTTCCATAAGCTTTCTCCAGCAATCCTTTTTCGTTCTCTTGTCGACAAAACTGAAACCAAGACGTGCCTTCTTTGGCTCCTTCCATTCCTGGACGGTGATTGGGACATTGTCTCTAACAACGACTCCGCATTGGTTGATAAACTTTGAGGTGTGCTGTAGGGGCTTGCCGGTTTCACTAACAAACTCAATGGCATATGTTTCTCCTGTTTTCATCGCCTTGGATTTGCCACGCTTTGTCGTACTCGATCCGGAGGGCTAAAAAAAGAAAGAGAGTCGCGCGCGTTAATACATATGTATTCACATTTCAGTAAGTTTGTATCACGAGAGGCTCAATGTATATATATACCTCGCCGGAGGTGGTTGCTACTTGCAATTCGAGATCGTCGGTTGTTGACGGTTGACCTCCGTCGACAATGTCCGTTCCTTCACCTTCTTGATCATCGACAATCTCTGTTCCACCGTCAAGGTTCAGAAAAGAAGAGACTACATCCTCTTGTTGCTCATATTCTGAGCCCGGCACATAAGGAATCTCGTTGTTGATGATGCCCATTAAATAACGTTCAGCCTCCGGATCCCTAAGCGGCTCGGTTCTATCGTCCGCCATATGTCACTCCTGCATGTAGTAAAAATTCTTTAAGTATAAAGGAATTAAAAAATAATATTAAGGGGACATAGAGGAGGAGGAATTAGAAAATAAGATTCTTTAAGTAAAAATTCTTTTTTTCTTCTTCTTCCTCTTTCTTCTTTCTTTCTTCTTCTTCCTTTCTTCTTCCTCTTTCTTCTTCTTCCTTTCTTCTTCTTCCTTTTTCCTTTCTTCTTCTTTCTTTCTTCTTCTTCCTTTCTTCTTCTTTCTTTCTTCTTCTTCCTTTCTTCTTTCTTTCTTCTTCTTCCTTTTTCTTTTTTCTTTCTTTCTTCTTCTTCCTTTCTTCTTCCTTTCTTCTTCTTTTTTTCTTCTTCCTTTTTCTTTCTTCTTTCTTTT
>NC_057799.1:617191777-617192363 GCF_018294505.1 Triticum aestivum | reverse complement strand
CGCGACTAAAGGTACCCTTTAGTCGCGGCTGGCCACACCAACCGCGACTAAAGGGTACCCTTTAGTCGCGGTCCGCCTCCCCAACCGGGACTAAAGGGTTTTGGCGCCGCTTTCGTTCCCGTGCAGAAAGACCCTTTAGTCGCGGTTGGGGACAACAACCGCGACTAAAGGGTACCCTTTAGTCGCGGTCTTCCTCCCCAACCGGGACTAAAGGGTCTGTGCTGGAACTGGCGTGGTGCGGTGGGATGTTTAGTCCCACCTCGCTAGCCGAGAGGCTTCGACAGTGGTTTATAAGCGCGGCTGCGCTCACCACTTCGAGCTCCTCTCAAATGCAGGCTTACGGGCCTATTCTGTCACTATGTGCCTGTGGGCCTACTGGGCCTTCTGCGGGCCTGAATCCTGGCCCATTAATGGGTTTCTAGTCGTATTCAGGCCGTGGTGGCCCAGTAGGTGGCATATTTTTTATTTTTTGCCTGTTTTTTGTTTTCTTTTTTGCTTTATTTATTTTGTTTCTAATTACTTATTTATTTTACTTTATGATAATTATTTTTGCTATTAAAGTTTCTAATTACTTATTTATTTATGT
>NC_057799.1:617187821-617191767 GCF_018294505.1 Triticum aestivum | reverse complement strand
AAAAATAAAACTAATTCATTTTAAAATCTTAAAAATACAATTATATATCAAAAAAATCAGAAAAATAAAACTAATTCATTTTAAAATCCCTTGAAGGTTTGACAAAAGGTTTGATACATCATTCAGTTCATCGACCAAATACAAAGTTTGGTACAATAAATTATTACACATCAATTCTTCCCTTGTGTCCCTGCTTGCTTACGATTGTGCCGTATCCATGGAGCATCCTCATCATTTAACTTAATGCTTGGGTCAGTGTTCACTTTGAAGGGCGGAATTTCACCAAACATATTATAATCTTCTGACATGTCTGTCTTGTCCTCCACTCCCACGATGTTTCTTTTCCCTGAAAGAACAATGTGGCGCTTTGGATCATCGCATGATGTACTGATCGTTTTCTTATCTTTCCGTTTCCGCGGTTTGCTACTCATGTCCTTCAAATAAAAAACCTGAGCGACATCTTTGGCAAGGACGAATGGTTCGTCAAGGTAACCAAGATTGTTGAAATTCACCATTGTCATTCCGTATTGCTCGTCCACCTTTACCCCACCTCCTGTTAGCTTGAACCATTTGCACCGGAACAAAGGGACCTTAAAGGAGGGTCCATAGTCAAGTTCCCATATCTCCTCTATGTAACCATAATATGTGACCTTTTGCCCATTCTCGGTTGCTGCATCAAAGCGGACACCACTGTTTTGGTTGGTGCTCTTTTTATCTTGGGCGATGGTGTAAAATGTATTCCCATTTATCTCGTACCCTTGGAAAGTCGTTATAGTCGAAGATGGTTTCTTGGCCAACATGTACAGCTGATCTCCAGCATCATTGTCATTCATTAAATGTTTTCGCAACCAACTGCCGAAAGTCTCCATGTGGGCCTTTCTAATCCAGGATTCAGGCTTCCCCGGGTTGTCCGAGCGTAAAATATTCTTGTGTTGCTCGAAGTACGGAGCCACCAAGCTGGAATTTTGCAGAACTGTGTGGTGTGCTTCAGTCATAGAATGACCGTCCATACATATCGTGGATTCCCTTCCGATCTTGCCTTTTCCACTTAGTCTCCCCTCGTGCCGCGATTGAGGAATACCAATCGGCTTAAGGTCAGGAACATAGTCAATACATAACTCAATTACCTCCTCATTTCCATAGCCCTTGACGATGCTTCCTTCTGGCCTAGCACGGTTACGAACATATTTCTTTAATGCTCCCATGAACCTCTCAAAGGGGAACATATTGTGTAGAAATACAGGACCGAGAATGGAAATCTCTTCGACTAGGTGGACCAGGAGGTGCGTCATAATATCGAAGAAGGGTGGTGGGAACACCAACTCGAAACTGACAAGGCATTGGACCACATCGTTCTGTAACCGTGGTAGATCTTCTGGATTGATTACCTTCTGACAGATTGCATTGAGGAATGCACATAGCTTCACAATGGCTACTCGAACATTTTCCGGTAGGAGCCCCCTCAAAGCAATCGGAAGCAATTGCGTCATAATCACGTGGCAGTCGTGAGACTTCAGGTTTTGGAACTTTTTCTCCGCCATGTTTATTATTCCCTTTATATTCGACGAGAAGCCAGACGGGACCTACATACTGCTCAGGCATTCAAAAAAAATGACCTTCTCTTCTTTGGTAAGAGCGTAGCTGGCACGACCTTGAAACCATTCCGGATGCCGGTCATCTGGGTCTTTCAAAAGTTGCTGGTCCTGCCGTGCTTCCTTTGTATCATTTGTCTTCCCATACACGCCCAAGAAGCTTAGCAGGTTCACGCAAATATTCTTCGTAACATGCATCATGTCGATTGCAGAGCGGACATCTAGGACTTTCCAATATTCTAGCTCCCAAAATATAGATTTCTTCTTCCACATGGGTGCGTGCCCGTCAACTCCCCGCGGAACTGATTGTCCGCCAGGACCCTTTCCAAAGATGACTTTCAAATCCTTGACCATATCAAATATCTCAGCACCAGTACGTTCCGCAGGCTTCGGCCGGTGATCTGCCTTGCCGTTGAAATGCTTGCCTTTCTTTCTTACGTTATGATTTCGGGGAAGAAATCGACGATGACCCAGGTACACGTTCTTCTTACAATTAACCAAACGTACACTTTCAGTCTCATGTAAGCAGTGCGTGCATGCATTGTATCCCTTATTTGTCTGTCCCGAAAGGTTACTGAGAGCAGGCCAATCGTTGATGGTTACAAAAAGCAATGCTCGTAGGTCAAATTCCTCTCCTTTGTGCTCATCCCAGACACGTACACCAGGTCTGGCCCACAACTGTAAAAGTTCATCAACTAATGGCCTTAGGTACACATCGATGTCGTTCCCGGGTTGCTTTGGACCTTGGATGAGCACTGGCATCATAATGAACTTCCGCTTCATGCACAACCAAGGAGGAAGGTTGTAGATGCATAGAGTCACGGGCCAGGTGCTATGGCTGGAGCTCTGCTCGCCAAAAGGATTCATGCCATCAGTACTTAGACCAAATCTTATGTTCCTTGCGTCAGCTGCAAAATCTTTGAACACTCTATCGATCTTTCTCCATTGCGTTCCATCAGCGGTGTGTCTCAACTCCCCGTCGGACTTACGGTCCTCTTTGTGCCATCGCAACGACTTGGCATGCTTTTTGTTCATGAACAGACGTTTCAACCGTGGTATTATAGGAGCATACCACATCACCTTGGCGGGAACCCTCTTCCTGGGTTTCTCGCCCTCAACATCGTCACCAGGGTCATCGCCTCTGATCTTATAACGCAATGCAGTGCATACAGGGCATTCATTCAAATTCTCGTATTCACCGCGGTAGAGGATGCAGTCGTTAATGCATGCATGTATCTTCAGAACCTCTAAACCTAGAGGGCAGACAACCTTCTTTGCTTCGTACGTACTGGCGGGCAACTCGTTATTCTTCGGAAACATATTCTTCAACATTTTCAGCAAATTTTCAAATGATGAGTCACCTACACCTTCCTGTGCCTTTCATTTTAGCAAATCCAGTGTGCAGCCCAGCTTTTTCAGACTATTATCGCATCCTGGATACAACGACTTTTTGTGATCCTCTAACATGCGATCCAAATTCTCCCTATCCTTGTCAGTTTCGCAGCGTCTCCGTGCATCAGCAATGGTCCGACCAAGATCATCAGCGGGCTCATCATGTGCCTCTTCTTCACCTTCACCTAACCCTTCCCCACCTTCAGCATCATCCTCCATGAAAGTATCACCGAAATGATCATGATAGTTGTCATCGATATCATCCCCTTCTTCATCTTCTTCCATTCTAACCCCTCTTTCTCCATGCTTGGTCCAACAATTATAGCTTGGCATGAAACCGTGCTGAAGCAGGTGCATGTGAACGTCTCTTGAGGAGGAGTAACCCTTCTGATTCTTACAGACAGCACATGGACAGATAATAAAACCTTTGCTGCTTGTTCGCATTTGCCACTACGAGAAAATCTTTCAAACCCGTAGTGAACTCGCCGGAGAGTCGGGGACCGTACATCCATTGCCGATTCATCTGCATTATTATTATATAAAGTATATAATTAACCATCATGCATTTGTTAAACTAACTAGCTAGAAATAATACAAATTAAACAATGAACTACACACATGCATATTTTATTAATGACACATGAAAGGTTCAAGTTGCTAACCGCGATCGCGGAGGAAAAATAAATGAGAAAGCTCAAGTGTGGCTCGGACACTTCATATCATGTTTGTTTCAGGCTCTCGGGCATTTCATCAAACACCTTGTGTGCATAGGAGGAACCAAAAGCAAACCCACCACCCCCTTCTGAAAATTGTGAAGTGAGCTGAGTGAAGTGAAGTGAGCTGAGTCCTATATATAGGGATGGGCCTTTAGTCCCGGTTGGCCTGGCCAACCGCCACTAAAGGCCTTCGGGGACCTTTAGTCGCGGTTGGCCAGGCCAACCGGGACTAAAGCCCCTCCCGTC
>NC_057799.1:617179824-617187478 GCF_018294505.1 Triticum aestivum | reverse complement strand
TTTAGTCCCGGTTGGCCAGGCCAACCGGGACTAAAGCCCCTCCCGTCCGCCAGCTGTCGACCGAGCGCGCTGGGCCCAGATAGTTGGTCGCGGGTCTCCTCCCGAACCGCGACTAAAGACCCCTTTGGTCGCGGTTCGATTGTTTTGGGGACTAATGGGGGCGTATGGAAGCCTCTTTTTCTACCAGTGAAAGTTCATATCGTTACCCATTAATTAGGCAGCCTATCTCCAAGTAATTATTTTGCTTCATATGGTAGATATATATCTATCCTATAAATGCAGTAAGAAACATTAATATGGCAATGGAGGGAACACAAAGAAATTGAAGATGAAAAAAGAAATAGCAAACAAATACCATACTCTGAATTTGCAAGGCTGCTAGCAGTTCACCGCAAGCTTGTCGGAGGCCGAGGCCATGCATCTCGTCCCTCCGGGCGTCCCTGGCCGACCCCTCCGTGCTGCCCGTTGTCTCATCATCCCACATGTTACATGTTGGCACTGGTAAATTTTGCTGTCGGACAAAAGCATCAGCAGAGCTGACCAAGAAAATTGATTTGCCCAGCTGGCTGTAGTATGTACGTGTCTTTCTATCCGATCAAAAGCTAGCTAGATGGTTGTAATATGTACGTGTGCTTAAGGTTAGCCTGAATCAATCCAACAACCTGACTCCAAACCCAGGTCGTGTACTTGTGTGTCTAATCAGAATCAACAGCCAAGTCCTGTGCGTGCGCCGACGCCGTGCATCCGTGATAGTTGATAAGTCATAGATTATTTGTGTCAACCGGCGATAGCAAAAGTACAACTGCTAGTGATGAAAATAATGAATAAGTCTCCTGCATTAACATTGTTCGGCATGATCATCTAAACCATTACAAATTGTATACAGAAAATAACTAAAAATAAATGAAGCATTTATCAAATAAAAATTTCTCTCAAGTCTGAAGTCACACAGGGAGTCAAATTTGAAACCACGTGCAGCGTCCGGGCAGAGCGCAAAATTGTTGTGCTACCCTGCAGGGATTGAGCGCTATGTAAGAGATGCACACAACAAACCACCCCTTTTTGTTCCCCTTGCTCCCTAATAGATGGACACCACAGTACCAATTTTTCTTGTTAAGACGTTAGGAATTAATCTAGTTTATAGCGAGGGTTCTTTGATAGCTTGAGTGGGTTGTACAATACATCATAGATTTAAGGATAATTGCTTACGTGCCTGGATTGTGAGGATAGGAGTGATGGGCTGCGAACTCCAGCAGCGTTGGTGATGTATACCGGGGCGCCGTCAGTCTATCATCGCTCCTGCAGTATGAAGCTTCATAAACAATGGCAGATGTCCAATCTGAATCAAACTAACTTCGATATACCTCCTTCTCCGCTCCATCGTCCGTCGGAGATTGCAATTTGGTAGAGGGATCAAGTCTAAGGAGACAGAAAGGGCCTCCTCTCAGCCAAGATGGATTGCATCATAGTTGGGGGCTATGGGCACAGAAGATAGTTGCGTGAAGAGGCTGATTGGATCCTGAGGAGGAACATTGGATGAGTGGATCACATGTTGGTGCGTAGGCGAGAAATCTGCAAGAGAGATCTTTTTTTAGCGTGAAGGATGATTTTTTTATTGCAAGGGAGATGTTTCAGATTTTCTGCCTTCCCGTGGTGGAGTTCCCTCAGAGTCATGGACGTGGGACAATTGGTGAGGACTCCATGAGATAACTCATCGGATGGCTATTATATATAGTTAATAAATAGATCGAACGGACAATTTAATTATTTTTTGACGATTAACGTGGAGCCTATAATGGTGCTTCCAATTAGTAAATATAAGATATAAGATATAAGATACTAGTGGTTTGCATGTGAATTATTGGCAGGGTGGACCTACATTGGAGGTGCAGGACAGGATTCAATGATTGGATGCTCAATTTTGGTTGTACCGATTTCACCTCTTCGATCACTGTGAACATGGATATCCTTGGTCTGATAAAGAATATGCGCTATATTTCTGCTCTGAACCAGCAAATCAATTCAGTATGAAATTGTCCAGGGCAAAACATGACTGTATCAAATTGTCCAGTGCAAAACATGACAGATGCTAAGCGGAAGAGACATGTTTAAACCGAAAATACAAGGTGGGGTATATGTTTACTACCTGCTTGATATTTGTGCAGACAGAGATGTCTGCCCGTTGCTATTTGGCAAACACACAAAGTGACCGCAATTTTGGTTGAACTGCACAAGAGAATAGTATAGTCACTGCATGCAGTGCAATTTGAAAATAGACACAGATTGGATAGTCGCTTCATGGACTGCAGAAAAGTAGTACTGTACTATTTATTGGCCAACACTAGGTGCTTCATTGCTTTGGTCTGATTATACAATGGGCATCATTTTGCCTAAGTTAAAGTTTGTATTTCGAAAATAGTCTCGCCGTGTGATCGAGAGAAGACCAAATTATATTGCAGTGGATGTTCCTCCATCATGTGTGGTTCATTCTCATGGTTCCAACTGTTGGTGAAACCATTTACGTTTGCAAGAGGAATTGTAGACTTCACAAACAAATATGTCTTTCAGTCTGTACTGAATGTGCCAAGAGAAGCATCCATGTTAGTAGGCAGAACATATGTTTTTTCTAGATCTTTACTTTTGGAGCCACATATTTGTATATGATCTGTGAATCATTGAGATGCATTAACATGTTGATCTTATGTATGGGAATCGTACTAGTTGGTTTTAGTTGCGACGCAAGATCCGAAGTGGCTGATCTTTGCTTTTCGAGCTACATATTTGTATATGATCTGTGAATCATTGAGATACATTAACAATTCCTTATTTCTGTTCGTTCAGTGTTTACAAGTTACTGATCAATCATTGGCTAGCCTACTAATGCGCTCCTGGCAGTTTTAGTTGCGACGCAAGATCCAAAGTGGCAGTTTTTTGAATAAAAATGCCTACCTCTGAAGAAACTGACAAGCTGCTTTGAAAAAATGCCATGCGAATCTGAAGGAACTGCCAGCGAAAACGTTCGCAAATGCCTTATCTCCCAGCTAAAGTTCATCAACTAATGCCCTCGGCTGTGAGTCGTTGCATGTTGATCCGCGTACTGGCTGCGAGCGATTTTGAGTGCCTGCATGTAGCCGGCCGTAATTAAGGCAGCTAACTGATGCGAAAAAGATGCGCTTTAATTGTTGCGGGCCTTTTAAATCCGTGGAATCATTATTGACAAGGAGGGAGATGATTCGAGTGCACTCGTTTGACCGTCATACCGGCGTGCGACCCAGCACGGACGGGACCGGATGGCAGAGCCATGCCTGCTTAATTATGCATTGAATTTTGATGACCGTCGCGCTACCTTCCGCCTATAAGTACTGTTTCCCGGCCTTCTCCGGTGGCACCGTGACCCAACTCGCCCTATCCTCATAAGCCACCACCGGCCCGACGTCGCACGCCACTTATCCTCGCTCTCTCCACGTCCGCCATGCCCCCGCCCGTCCACGATAGGCGAGGCCGGAGGCGGTCACCGCCGGAACTAGTGTTTTTCACTGGAAGGCAAACGGAGGGAGGAGGAATTCTATCGGTCTTTAGATGGCAATGCGGAGATCGAGGACTTGTTGGAGCGCAACCGCCTGGCGGAGGAGTAGGAGTTGTTGGAGCGCGACCGCTTGGCGGAGGAGCAACGTATCGCCGATTTGCGCCGCCAGCGGGACATGGAGCAGCAGCACACCGACGTTCTGAGTCGCGAGGAGAGCACCCGCAACTCGGCCGACTACGTGGAGGCCGGCGCCCGGCAAATAGCCATGGAGGCTGTCGAGCACGCTCGCGTTCGCGACGCCGATTTTTACTACCAGCTCGTCTAGTGGGTTTCCCACTTAGAAGCCGAAGCTTCGGTGGACCACGGCGGCATGGAAAGGGCCAACGCGCGCGAGCAACGCGCCCTATCGCACCTCTGGCAAGTCCAAGGCGAGGCGGAGGACGCCGGTGCCGGCGTTTAGCGTGTACCGCAGATGGCGGCCAGCATCGTCTAGTTAGCTAAGAGTAAGTTTGTACTTGTACACTACTAGAGTATTAGTGGGAGTAGATAGTTAACTTGTCTATGATGGTTGTCAACGTGAAAGTTCAGTACTCTATATGTGGATCAGACCTGTTACTTTGCTCTGAATGTTGAACTTTTCATTTGAACGTATGGTATGGGCTGTTATTTTTTAAATGGGTTGTATTTGTCCTCCACGGGTTTAGAGGCTGACTTGTGGGCCTACCAAGTTGACGCGTACACAATCAGGAGATGATTGTACGTGGAGAGGATGACAACAGGGACCCGCCAAGGTCATGGCAGTACGCAAGCAAGTGCCTCCTTATTTCAAGCCAATAAAAAATGGCTCCTCCTAATGGATTTCTGACATCTGGGTCCCATGCCATTGTCAACATAGTCAATAAACGAGAGAATTGCACAACGAGCGGCTGACACCAGGGACCCAGCAGCTCGCCCAGTTATTTTTGTTTTGGGTTAATTTGATAAATGCCACTCCAAATCTGGTGTTTCTGAGAAATGCCACTGCAATTTCCAAACTTTTAAAAATGCCATTTCATGCCATTTCCAGTGGCATTTTTCAAAGTCTGGAGTGGCGTTTTTCAAAGTTTGCAAAAATTGAAGTGATATTTTCAAAGTTTGGAAATTGCACTGGCATTTTTATGAATCGCCATAATTGGAGTGGCATTTATCTAATTTGTTTTTGAGACGGAAGCAGGGTGTCAACTGGGCTGTGCGGGGCACTCTGGCCTGTCTAGACAGCCTTCTTTTTTATGTTTACCACAGACCGGCCCAGTAGTTTTTTTTCTTTCTGAAAATGGCTAGCCCAGTTTTTTTGTGATTTGCCAAGTAAGTCACTTTGTCAGACCTATTTGGCGGCAAATCTTTCAAGACGAGGAGAGCTTCATTCGGCTGGCCGAGAAAATGGCCTATCAGTAACGAGAAATGGGTTGTACATTTTTAAAACACATCAAACCGGCAATTAGTTTCAAATTTATTTTTTTCATTTCGAGATTTTAAATTGCATTAATTTTTATGCGTGGACAATTTGTTGGATTTTATGTTGATATACATTTATTTTTAAAATCAGTTTGAATGCGACTCGAAATTTCGGGATTAAAAACAGTTCGGACCGCACCGAAATATGCAAAATTTCGTATAATTTTTTAACCGTGGCCATAATATGGGCTGTAATGCTAACAAAAAGAATATGGGCTCCAAAAAAAACCTTAAGAATTAGCAAATGGGCTGTAAATTATTAGAAATAATGGCAGATGGGCTGTATGTTGTTTTCCACAGATTTGAGGCTTTCCTAAAAAAAGGTTGACGCACAAGCAGTGACTGTTGGATGTCCATCCAACGGTCGTCGTGCTTCTTCAATCTCTGCTCTTCCTTCTCCAGCCGCTCAAACAAGCGCCGGCGGGACTGCCTGCTCCCTCCTCCCAGCGGCTGGCTGTGCTGCCGCGCAGGCCTCACCGCCCCACCGTACTCCCATCGCTCGCCTAGCCATCCCTCTACTCACCCACACCTGCTGTTATTCTTCGGCGACAGCAGATGAACCAGTAAACCCTTGTACAGTCGTACTCCCCTCTGCATGGGAAACAACTGCCGAGTCTTCCATGCCTCCGTGTCGTTCCCTTCCTAGGCCTCGCCGTCGTCCACTGCCCTGGTGCTCTCGGCGTGGCCTGGTCAACGTGGTCAACGACCGACATGCATCTGAAGTGGACTGTACGTGGAGAGGCTGACAGCTGGGTCCACGGCCGCACGCAAGGAAACGCCTCCTTATTACGCGCAAAATAATAATTCCTCCACTTGTCATCTGGGACCCAGCGAAAGGGCCTCTGTATTTCGTGAAAAAAACGTTACCACCGTTGACAGCTCGAACCCACCAGCTATATCTTCGCACGCAAGGAAGTGCCTCCTTATGATGCACAAAAAAATGAATACTCCCCCTGCTAGCTGGGACCCAGTATATTGGCAGGCAGACTGGTGGGCCTACGAAGTTGACGGGGACGGAGGGCTTTGTCAACTTAGTCAATATGCACGATTCTAGCTCCAGTGACCGTACGATGTCTATCCAACGGCCGTAGTGCTTCTTCAACCTGCCGTGGACGGCTGCGATGCCGCAGAGGCCTCACGGCCCCCTACTACTCCCACCGCTAGCCAGGCCATCCCTCTACTCACCCACACCCCCTGTTATTCTGCAGCGACGGCAGCCTCACAGCGCAACAAACCAGTGAACCCTCATACTCCTCTACGCGTGGGCATCCACTGCCGAGTCTTCCCCGGCTCCGCGTCGTCCCCTTACTAGGCCTCGCCGTCGTCCATCGCCCTGGTGCTCTCGGCGCGGTGTGGTCAACGTGGTCAAGGAACGGCTTCCATCGGACGTGGACTGTACGTGGAGAGGCTGGCAGCTGGGTCCACGGCAGTAGCAAGGAAGTGACTCCTTATAACACTAAAAATAATGATTCCTCCACCTGACAGCAGGGACCCACCGGATGGGCCACCGTATTTTGTGAAAAAACGTTTCCCCCCTGACTGTTGGGACCTACCAGCTACATCTTCGCACGCAAGGAAGTGCGTCCGGGCAAAAAAAACGATTCGCCCCCCTGACTGGTGGGACCCACCAGCTACATCTTCGCACGCAAGGACGTGCCTGACAGTCCGGACCCACCTGGTGGAAGCGTACGTAGCGTTGTCATTCTGGTCGCGAACATGCACATACATACTGGTCGATGTAGAGGCGCGCACGTGTCGTAGTAGAGGCCCGCACGTAGCATGTAAACGTACGTACAGCGGCCAGGGTGCAAGAAATACGACCACGTACGTACGTACATACGGGCGGGTTCTCGAACACCTACTCGCGCGTACGTACGGCCAGGGCTCGAGTACATGGCTGGGTCGGAACGGAGTAACATCGTCGTCGTCGTGTTCATGGGGAGCCAACCGGCTGGGTCAGAGCGGAATGCGTCGTCGTGTTCATCGGGAGGGATTGGACGGAACAGCCGATGGAAACGAGGCCTGGCGTACCGCAGAACGGAGGAAACGTCCTTGTGTTCGACCGGCCACGTTCGAAATGGGATCCTATTCATCGGGAGGGGTCTGGCGTACCGCAAAATGGAGGAAACGGACCTCCTACGGTCGAAACGGGGGCCCTGTTGATCGGGAGGGGTCTCGCATACCGCAAATAGGAGGATACAGACTTGTGTTGGAGCGCTACGGTCGAAACGGGCGTCCTGTTCATCGAGAGGGGTGTGGCATACCAGAAAACGGGACTCCATGGGATACTGTTCATCTCCACTGTCGACCCCCTCCAGCCTCCACGGGCTACTGTTCATCCACCGTCGACCTCCTCCAACCTCCACCTGCGACTGTTCATCCACGGGCTCCTGTTCATCCAGCCTCCACCGCGCGCTACTCCACCGGCTACTGTTCAACCAGCCCTCTCCACAGGCTCCTGTTCAACCACTCCTCCACGGGCTACTGTTCATCCAGCCCTCAACCGTGTACTGTTCATCCAGCCCTCCACGGGGTGGTCCTGTTCATCCAGCCCTCCACGGGGTCCTCTTCATCCAGCCCCAACCGGCTCGATCGATCGGGGTCCTGTTCATCCAGAGGAACACCACGGGGTCC
>NC_057799.1:617174959-617179604 GCF_018294505.1 Triticum aestivum | reverse complement strand
ATCGATCGGCTTCAGTTAGCAGCAGTAGCGAAGGAATCGCTCGATCGGGTTCAGTTAATAGCCATCGATCGATTGCTCGGGTTCAGTAACGCGTAGCCTGCAGTGCAATCGCTCGGGTTCAGTTAGAGCCCAACGCCTCGCACCCACGTGCGTGCATGTACGAGAGAAACGTGCATCGCTCGGCCCCGACCACCCACCGTAACCGGGAACACCCCGATATTTTCCTCGCCCTCTCTTCTACCACGGTTTTTTCCATCATGGACGACCCAAAGAATGTCATGCAGCTGCGTCTCCGGCCCGCCCAGGACGAAAAGCCCATTTTCTGTCATGATTTTTTGTCATAGGAGTAGGAGCCCATCACATCTATGATGATATCGGGTTTTGTCACAATTATTTTCATAGAAGTGTCATAAGTATGACAAAAAAATTTCGTTCGGCCCAAAATGTCACGGATATGTCCTTTTTTGTAGTGATGGGTGGGAGATCGAGTGACAAGGTGTGTGCGTGATAGAAGATACCCCGAGAGATATCGAGATAGACGTATGGATGGAAGCAGACAATACGTGTGTTCCTGATGGCTAGTGAGAGATAGTCTTACTTAGGGGGGAGTGTGTGCGCCTATGACGGAGTGAGGGATTATGGTACTTAGGGGGGTGCGTGTCACATAGAGAGAGAACAAGGGCGAATAGTGTTTGATCGGTCTATGTAGCGCGAACGAAGCATGTGTATGTGTGAACCAGGGAGATATAAAGTATGAGAGAGATAGAGGAGCCCCGATAAGGCTGAGTGGTGCGTCAGATAGCTGAGAGGGGGAAAGAGATATTCCATCCGCTCGATAATGCAGTGCATGTAAATTTTTTAGAAGTCGAACTTTGGAAACTTTGACCAGGTTTACACAAATGTTATTTATATCTACAGTACCAAAGATACATCATACGAAACCACATCTCATGATGAATCTAATGGTATATGTTCGCCGTTCTAGATGTTAATGTTTTTCTCCATGTACATGGTCAAACTTTGTGATGTTTGACTTTTCAATAAATCTATATGCTATGGACCGAAGAGAGTGCCTAAGTCGAGAGAGATCAAGTGCGTGTGGAGGAGAATGAGTGAGTGTGCAAAAAGAGTATGTGTGTGAAAGAGAAATGGACAACTAACGATAAATTAGAGAGAGTGTGTGCTTTCGTTTCTTATGCAAACATATCACGCATGCATCTCCGAGATAGAAAAGCGAGGTGGGGAGATACACAAAGATATCTAGTGCGTGATTGTTTGCAACGGAGAGAGATACCCCTATAGCACATGTCCAATAGAGGTCTGGCCAACAGGGAACAAAGGTCGAGAGGGACGCATGGTGAACATGGACGCATGGGGTGGGAGAGAGGGTGTGTTTGTGATAGAGAGATCCCCTCGAGATCGTGAGGGGACTATATGGGTGGGAGATCGAGGGAGGTGCGTGCGCGATAGAAAGATGCCCCGAGAGAAATTGAGATAGACCATGCACATGTTTGTGATGGAGACTAAGATTAGCTAGTCATTTACATATAGGGGGACTGCGTGTGCCTACAATTGAGTAAGAGACCATCATACTTGGCTAGGCATGAGATTGTGTGTGTGTACGTGTGAGATGGAGAGAGAACGAGGGAGATAGATAGAGTTTTAGATGGGTCTATCGAGTGCGAGTGAGATATGCATGTGTATGTGTGACCCTGGGAGATGGAGAGTTTGAGAGAGAGAGAGGGAAGAGCTCCAAGACGACAGAGTGGTGCATGAGAGAGTTACGGGCAACGAGCCAAGGAATTTGTGTGCGTACGATGAGTGCACCCAAGATATTTAGCTTGGACTAGAGAATCATACATAGTGTATGAGAGAGACCTATAGATAGAGTATATACGCATGCGAACTAGAAAGATCCCCCCCACACACACACAAAGAGAGAGAGGGAGAGAGAGAGAGATGGAGAGAGAGGGAGAGGGATCAACAAGGTTTGTGTGTTGGATGCGTGTGGTAGAATTGAAGATTGTCGGCGAGAGAGAGAGAGAGAGCGGGAGTCCGGGAGAGGGGGAGGTCGCGTTTTATGCATCAAAGACTGATATAAACCATGTTTCGATGTAAACTTGCATTCAAATATTTAAATTGGAGAACATGTTGTGTGCAATCCGCACATGAACGGAGATATGCGTATATCAAACAAGTTCATTAATTTGACTTTCAACATGTTCATGGAGTACAATAATACTGTACAACATGCTACTCGATTGAGGTGTTCAATTTTGGATTTAGTTCACTATTTTGACCAGGTGCACGAGCTATTTCATTGAATCGAGATATTTCATTTTGGGTTTGATTCCTGTTTTTGAGTGGGTCAACTATCTGTCATATAGTAAATCATTAGCAACGAGAATGTAAAAACACATTACTCCCGAGCATCATCTCTCCATCTAAAAAAGAAGTGGCAAGCTAATATTTCAAAATTTGATTCGAATCGACTTGGTAAAGTAGACGTGGATGCTCGTTCTCCAAAATTTTGAACAAACCGTTAAACACCCTCTGCTCAGTGGAATTCGCCCGAGCAAATAAATGGGAGATGCGAAATTACCGGCCTATGTGGGACACGCATCAATTGGCCCATCGTACATCGAGGGTAGGTTCGTAACTTCATCCAAGCGCGCCTTCTCCTCGGCCGAAATGACATGTGCCGAGTAATTCATAAACCATGGTGGGCAAAACACCCTCCCCTTGCCCGAAATAGCTCGCGCCCACTATTTCAAAACACGCTCTCCTCGCCTGAAATCGCTCGCCCACTATATTTGAAAACACGCCCTCCTCGCCCGAAATCGCTCGCGCCCACTATATTTCAAAACACGCCCTCCTCGCCCGAAATCGCTCGCGCCCTCTATTTGGGAGAAGCAAAGCAAAGACCCAAGACGAGAAGCCTAAAGGCAGGGGTAGAACTGTAACCCCCCCCACATTTCAGACAAATGCGTCCGTAAGACATGGTTCCCCCTCGCAATTCCCCATTCATACCTCGTGGGTGCCAAATCACCTTCTCCCCGCAAGCTCCCTTCTCCCGAGCCGCGAAACCTTAGCCCCTCCTCCATGGCGCCCCCACCGCACCAAATTCACAGCCACCCTCCTCTCCAATCCCGGAGACGCTGTCCATTTGCCGTCGTGCACTGGGCCGTGTGCCTCTTACTCCATGCTGCCGGAGCTACCTCGACGACAGCCGCGTGAACCGTACCAGAGCCGATTCACCCCCACCGTTGTTTACGGCGCCGGAGCGGCTCCAACTTTGGACCCGTCCAGAGCCCCGGTGCGACATCTCTGCTTCCCTGCTGCCGGTAGCCACCGCAAGCTCGCCGGCCTCACCGACTAGGCACCTGGAGCTGCCTACTTCACCGGGCCACCAGATAGGTCGCACCCTCATCTCAAATCACTTTATTTAGGCGTTAGTTGTCTGAATTTTTATTCTGGGCCAATCGATTCCCAATGGGAAGCAGCACCCCTCGAGCCGACGGAGCTCCTAGACTACCGGTTGGCTAGTGTCTAACGTAAGGGTCCAGGGGTGCAACTTCGCCGCAGATGCAGCGCTTAGATGGCTATCTTAGAGTTGCGTAGGTTGAAGGTACTGTCGCCGCCGGATCTGGATGACGGCAAGTCTTTGTGGATTGGCCCGGGGGCGGCGTAACCACGGTAATGCGGTGGGGCGGGGAGCGGGGTTTTGGTCGAGGCCACGGACGGTGGAGGCAGGCTGCTCTTCCGGTGGTCACTGGCTCTTCGGGGAAGATTCCGAACAGTGTCAGCCGGGAGGCACAAGACGGCCATCAAGCCATCCGGCGTAGATCAGACAGTACCAAAATAAAATAAAATTGTGTGACCCCAATTTAGTCTTCAGTCAACAGACGTGTGACCACTGTCATACCTTGCTGTTGATCTCTTAGGGTATTTCTTCAGATCAGAGAGATGTGTTGTTCTTAACATTATGCATCTTCTGCATCTTCAGCTACACCGTCTTCCGACTCACCGGAGCTGCTCCAACAAGGGAAGCAAACACTAGAAGGGAGCTATAGTCCCCACTCAACAGTCCCCTGCATCGAATACGCGTGCCCGACATGGACAGCCACAACAACTGCAGGGCCATCAACAAGTCAGCACATGATGCTCCACTACTAGGGAAATGCTTATACACATTAGCGTAGTAGTAGCGCTGGATAATAGTAAACACTGCTGATATTTAGCAGTAGCGCTTTTTCTGGAAAGCGCTACTAGTTACTCCATAGTAGTAGAGCTGGAATGAAAAAAAACGCTACTACTATGTGGGACCAGACGAGGCCACCGACAGTAGCCGGAGTTGTAGCGGTGTATAGGAAAAAGCGCTACTACTAACTCCTTAGTACCAGCGCTTGGTTTTACTGCGCTGCTACTCCTAGTGGGCCCCACTTAGTAGTAGCGCTGTTCCTGAAGAGCGCTACTACTAAGTCTGATAGCAGCAGCGCTTTTTTAAGAGCAGCGCTACTGCTAGTTGCGGCTGGTGCCACCTTTTTTCCACCCCATCCCCCTCTCCGCACTTTGCCCTCTCTCCCCCTCCTTTCCCCTCTCCACCCCACTCTCCACTCTCCACCATTGTTTCTCTTCTTCTCTC
>NC_057799.1:617164625-617174637 GCF_018294505.1 Triticum aestivum | reverse complement strand
TCTCTCTCTCCTACACCTCTCTTCGCTCCCCCATTAATGCACCCTCCACCATAACCCCTCTCCATTAGTTATCTAGCTAGATTCACCTCTCCTCCCCAACAACTAGATCAAGCTAGCTATTTAGCCAACCACACATGCTCTCTCGATCGTTCTCTCTCATCATCTAATTAACCACGTGCTCTCGGTCTCTCTAGGGATATATATATAGGTGAGTAAAAAGCTGTTCATTTCAAGAATGGGAATATGTTTGTGAATGAGAATATGTGTGTTTGGGATATATATATATATATATATATATATATATATATATATATGGAGAGATTTGTATGAGTGACATGCCCTCGAGTTGCTTATGTGTTGATGAAATGTCGATTCATTTCTGTTTCGGTGAATTTCGAGCAAACTCAATATGTCATATTTTTAGGCAAGGTCATGCCAAAATTTTATATATATGACTCCGAAGCATGCATTATTTATTTTATAACCCTTTTGCTTGTTATACCATGCAGTCGGTCATGAAGATGAGTGGATGGAAGGTGGAGCGGTACATGCATTCCGCGGTGATGGACATGTATGCAAATAATCGGACTAGGATTAGATGTATGTGTGCAAGATGCAAGGAAGGAGTCCTTTTGGACCCTTTTGATCATGGCACTTTGAAGGCGCACCTGCTGATGAATGGTTTCATGGATGGCTATACTCAGTGGATAAGTGAAGAAGATGATGATGATGATGAGGACGTCCACATGGCAGGGAGTAACGACATGGGGCTAGACGAAGTGATGACCGATCGACGTGAAGACGATGGCGCCGGACATGTCGGCGGGGAAGAGTCCGGAAATGACGACGGTGGCAGAGAAGATTCCGGACAAGGCGAAGAAGAGTCCAGACATGGCGGAGAAGAGGCGGCAGTCACGCCGCAGTCTTTGATGCTACTAAGTGCAGTCGTGCAGGACCCTCATGTTCGAGACCTCCTTCGCAGGAGTACGACTAGCGAGAGAGCTGCTTCTAGAGAGGAGGCCAAGCTGGCGCAACTTGAAGTAGACTCGAGGACTCCATTGTATGACGGTTGCGATCCCAAGGTGACCCGCTTGAGTTTCACGCTCGAACTTCAAAAGACGAAGGCCAAAAACAAATGGACAGACAAAAGCCTCGATGAGCGTTTGAAGCATCTACATAATAAAGTTCTTCCAGCGGGGAACCTGTCTCCTACTAGTGTCGAGGAGGCCAAGAAAATCGTTTGCCCTTTTGATTTGCTGCACATTAGGTACCACGCATGAATCAACGGTTGCATCATTTATCGGGGGGAGCACGCTGAAAAAACCAGCTGTCCTGTGTGCAATGCTTCTCGATACAAGGAGGCAGGAAAGAAAGCTACTCAGAAAGTTGTATGGTACTTTCCGATCACTCCCCGTCTGCAGCGGTATTTCGTAGATCCTAAGGAAGCAAAGCTCATGCGCTGGCACGCGAAGAGGAAGAAGCCCGACGATGGAGATGATCCGAGGTTGAGACACCTCATGGATGGTAGCGAGTGGAGAGATTTCAACGCCGTATATGGATTTGCTGCAGAAGATCCAAGGAACATTGTGCTTGGTGCGAGTACCGATGGCATGAATCCGTTTGGAAACCAGAATACCAACCACAGCACATGGCCCGTGTTTGTATGGATGTAGAACCTCCCCCCATGGAAGTGCATGAAGACAAAGTACATACACATGAGCATGCTGATTCAAGGGCCGAAACAACCGGGAAATAGTATTAACCTGTATATGGGGTTTCTGCAAGAGGAGCTAGACACTTTATGGAAAACACCGGCATGGACATGGGACGCCAGCAAAGGAGAATATTTCCATATGAGAGCCGCGCTGATGACGACTGTGCATGACTATCTCGGTTACGGGTACACCTCAGGCTAGGTGTGCCACGGATACTGCAGATGCACGAGGTGCATGGATGATACAACGTCTCAGCAGCTTACGTCAACGAAAGATGGCGGGTCCGGGAAAATCGTGTACATGGGGCATCGTAGATGGCTCGAGAAGGATGACCCGTGGAGAAAGCATGGAGATCTATTCAATGGGTTGGCTGAGCTTCGAGGACCTCCACGTAAGAGGAGCGGCGCCGAAATCGACGAGCTGTTGAGAAACATGGAACAATGCCCCGCACGGGGAATGATCAAAAAGGCGCCGGAGCCACTGCTGATGGTATGGAAAATGAGGTCTGTTTTCTGGGACTTGGAGTACTGGCCCAATCACGACACGCCTCATTGCCTTGATCAAATGCACATCACGAAGAATGTCCTCGAGAGCTTGCTTGGCACACTAATGAACATGCCAGAGAATACCAAGGATGGGCCGAAGGAAAGGAAAGACTTGGAAGATTTGAAGATCATGAAAGAGCTCCACCATAAAAAGACGATGGAGGAGACGGAGACGGAGGAGGGGGAAGGGGCAGAAAAGTCAACAAGAAGGAGGAGAATTATTGCCCCCCTTCTTTCTTCACTTTAAGTGCGAAGGAGATCGATCAATTCATCAAGTGCCTTATGGGAATAAAAGTCAGTTCCGGTTACTGTCGGAAGATAAGCAGATTTCTAGACCCCAAGAAGAAAAGGTTCAGCGGGATGAGTCTCATGACTATCACGTGATGATGACGCAGATACTCCCGGTTGCCCTTAGAGGCATAATGGACAAGCACGTACGTGAGACGCTTACTGGTCCCTGCAAGTTCTTCGATGTTATATCTTGAAAGTCCATAAGTGTGAAGCAGCTCCGAGGACTACAGGAAGAGATCATTGTCATACTATGTGAGCTTGAGATGTACTTCCCGCCCGCGTTCTTTGACGTCATGGTGCATCTGTGTGTCCACATCATGGACGACATCCTCGACCTCAAGCCGACATTCGTTCACAACATGATGCCGTTCGAGAGGATGAATGGGGTCATCAAAGGATTCGTTCATAACATGTCCCGTCCCGAAGGGAGCATTGTCCAGGGGTATTTGACGCATGAGTGCGGCTCCTTTTGCGAGAATTATATAGGCGTCGAAGACCCTGTTGTTGGTTTGCCCGTCAAGAAACACGATGGGAAGCTCGAAGGAGATGGTCACAACAATGGCCGGAGGGAATTGCACGTGGACTACTAGGATCGACGGAACGACTTTGACAGGGCTAACTTAGTAGTGCTACAACACCTAGATGTGGTAGATGATTATGTGGCACAGCACAAAGAAAGCATCGCAAAGAAGTACCGTGATAAGGGGATGCTCAAGACGGACGACGAAGTTACTATAGAGCACAACGCCACTTTCTTGTGTTGGTTCAAAGAGCAAGTTCTTGAAAATCCCCCGGCAGAGGGCAGTTCGGACGGATTGCTCATACAAGCCTTAGCACATGGCCCCGCACCCAAGCTCGCGACCTATCAGTCCTACGATAGCAATGGGTACACGTTCTACACGGAGGCCAAAGACATGGACAGTGATTACCAGAACTCCAGGGTGACAATTCAATGCGTGACTGACGCCAACGGCACAGCTAAAAGATTCTACGGAAGGGTCGAAGAGATCTGGGAGTTTGACTATGCTGGAATGCACGATGCGACGATGTTCCGTGTTAGATGGGCCAAGGATGTCATAAGAGAAAACAAGTATTTCACCACCATGTCTATACCCGATGCGAAGAGCACTCCCGTGAATGTTAACGTCATCGCCAAAAATGAGCCATGGGTACACGCTAAGCACATGACACAATGCTTCTTCATAACCGACCCGACCAATCCTAGCCGTGTTGTCGTGAGGAGATCCAAAAGGAGCATCGTCGGAATGGATGGAGTAGCCAACGAGGAAGACTACGACCAATACGGCAACCCGATGAGGGAAGATGACCATGACGATGAAGCATACGTGAAAAGAAGAATCAATACTACATTACCTAAGAAAGATCGTAATCCATGGCTCTGGAAAAGTAACAAGGAGGGGCTCAATTACTCGGCAACGAACAAGAAAGGGAAGAAGCTCAATGTGAAACGTTGTCGACGCAGCTGATCAGAAACCTACATTTATATATATGTATCTATTTTGTGTATACTCTTAAGTAACCGTTATCGGTAAACTAATATGTTACCACATACATGGTTCCGGTGATATTCGCGAAGTGGGGAGAGGGAGACGCCGTCGTCGGGAGAAAAACAAAAAAACAAAAACAAAAGGGAGAAAGCAGTACAAAAGAAAAAGGAAATCAAATGGAAAAGAAAAGGAAAATAATAAAAAAAATAAAACTAAAAACTAGAAAAGAAAATAATAAAAAGAAAAAATTGGAACAGTTAGCAGTAGCGCTGGATCTATAGCTAACATAGCTATAGCGTTGTGTTCTAGAAAAGCGCTACTACTATGTGCCATTAGCAGTAGCTCTGCTTTACAACCCAACGCTATAGCTAAGTTAGCTTTAGCGCTGGATAGCAATCCAGCGCTACTACTATTTTGAGTTAACCTCAAATTTGGCCAACCGCCAAGTCCCAATTCTCCCGCACTCTCCCCACACCCTCTTCCCCCCACTCTGTCGCCGCCGCCGTCGCCCTGCCCGCCCTCGACCGCCGGCCGTCGCTCCTGGCCGCCGTCGATCTCGTCACCGGCCGTCTCCTGAGCCCGCGCCGTCGACCACAACGCCGCACCGCCTCTCCCCTGCCCCTGCACCTGCCCTCGACCTCGCCGCCCCTGCGCCCGCCCTTGACCTCGCCGGCCCTCGCCAAACGCCCGCCCTCGATGTCGCCGCCCTCTCCACCGCACATAAGCCTCTCCCTCTCCTCTCCCCTGCCCTCCTCTCTCTCTCTGCTCTCTGCTCCCTCTCTCTCTCTCTAATTTGGATGTATGAACCCTTGCTAGGAGATGTAGCAGAGAGAGAACAATTTACATTAGGGCAATTTAGCAAATTTAGTTCAGTGCAATTTAGCAATTTAGTTTAGGGCGATTTTGTTTAGGGCAATTTAGTTTAGGAAATTTAGTTTAGTGCAATTTTGTTTAGGGAAATTTACTTTAGGAAATTTAGCTTAGTGCAATTTATTTTAGGGCAATTTTGTCTAGGGAAATTTAGTTTTGGGTATATAAAATACCTATAAATTTATAAAAAAACTGTAGCTAAAACAGTAGCAAATTGGTTTTTTAGGTATAAAAACAGTAGCTAAAATTTATAAAAAACAGTAGCTAATTAGTTTTTGTAGGTATATAAATTAGCTATAAAAAATAGTACCAAAAATTTATTAAAAACAGTAGCTAATTAGGGCAGTACCAATTATAGCTAGGGCCAATTTTTTTAGCAAATGAGCAAATTTAGCTAGGGAAAATTTGTTTAGGGCAAATAAAAACTAGTAGCAAATAAAAACCAGTAGCAAATAAAACCCTAGATGATGTTTTAGGAGCATATAGCCTATACAATGTTGCTGTTTTTAACACTTGGTTAATTTGCTATGTCCTGGAAATTTGTCATATGATGTTGCCACGTTCTCTTGGGATAGCATCAAATCTGTTATATGAACTTGTGCCAATTGTCGAAAAATATCTGAGTGTCCTATGTTTTGCCGGAATGTTGATTCATTTCCATTCCGGCAAATTTCAGGTCCTCCATATGTCCACCTTTTAGCAAAGGTCATGCCGAAAATTTCCGTGATTTGCTGGAAGGGGAATGAATGTCTTGTGCTAGAAACTATGACATATGGAGTACCTGGGATTTGCTGAAGGGCGGATGAATCAACATTCCGAGCAAACATAGGCCCCTTTTTCCTCTTCATTATATCCTTTATTTACAACTAGCACATATGCCCGTGCGTTGCAACGGGAGATTTTTTTGCGAGAAGCATCGGGAGAGATAATTGATGTGTCCATCAAAATGGTCTCGATACAATAGTAGGGCGATAGAGCGGAGAGCTGTGGTGTTCTCGCGGGTCATGTTTGGCCCGCGAGATCTTTATAGTAGTGGGGTTGGTGGGAGTGGCGGCCACTACCCAAGTCGTACAATTTTTTTCCATCAGGTCCGCCTCCTTGTCGAGGTTGTGGTGACCTCCTGATTTGTTTTAAAACATGTGAGCATTTTTTCAAAAAAAGTTAATTTCTAGAAAAATTAAACAAAACTTGAAATAGGAAGATTTTATTAAATTCACAAACACTTTTTGAAAACAACAGGAGCATTTTTAAGGCGGAGAAACGAACATTTTTCGAATTTGTGAACAATTTTTTTAAATGGAAACTTGTTTTGAACATTCCAATCAGTTTTCAAAAATGTCTTCTTAATAACGAACATTATTTCAAATTTGTGAACAATTTGATAAAATGAATATTTTTCGAATTTCTGTGATTTTTGAAATGAAATTTATTTTAGAAATCTAAAAAACTTTCATTTTTTTTGAAAAATGCGAACATTTTTCTAGTTTTAAAAAAAATTGAACGAAAATAAAAATTTACATTTCCAAATGTTTTTGAATTTGGGAACAAATTTTGAAATTCTAAGATTCAAAAACAATTAGTAAAATCCAAAATTTTGGAAAATTTATAAAATAAATTTACGGGAAAAGGAAAAAATAAATTGGAAGCTAAAAAATAAAAAGAGAAAAAGAACACAGAGAAAATAGAAATGGGCCGGCCCAACATTGGGCGACCGATGGGAAGCTCCAACTATATGCCGCGCCGTGCGACAAATAAGGTTTTCCAGCTGCGTGCGCAGGATATAAATGGGCAGCTTTTCTGGGCCTGAGTGCGTGCGGGCCACGTACGAAATTCTGGACAAAACTTTTTATTTTTTAGCAGCTGGACCACGAAAATTTAGTACCACCTCGGATATAAGAAAAATATTTTCGGTGGTGAACGGATGAAAAAATTGGAGAAACGCATCTTGCTTTATTAGTAGGTATAGATTGTTGATCAATAGGAAACATGTCTACCAACGCCGAGGTCGTGGGTGGTTCTGCTCGCCTCGACAAAGACCCCATCGAGGCAGCCAATCTCTTTTTTGATTACTTGGACGAACACCAGATGGGGTTGCATGGTGGCGGCAGTGGCACCAACCCCGACACCGACGCTGACGCCGGCACCAGCGTTGGCACCAGGACCGACACCACCCCCGAGACCGGCAACGATGCTGTCATAGCTGGTAAAGCATCGAAGAAGAAGAGGACACGAAAACCAAACAAGCTTGGCATCGGACAAATTGTGGTCACGAAGATGCACGCCAAGAAGTTAGAGCCAACGGCGCCGGAGGATGCGTGCTCTTGCTGGGGCAATCAACTTGGATGCATCCTCCGGGAAACCGCCAACATCAACAACGAGTGGTTGAGCCTGATACCACATATGGAGCACATGCTCCTAAAGAAGTTGAACAATAGGTTCCTGTTCCCCGGCTGGAATGAAGGCAAATATAAAGATTCGTGGGACGACCCTGGCATGACAAAGATAAACAACAAGGCGACGGTGATGTTCACCAACGACTTGTCCTCCTGGAAAGTTCGGGTGAAAAAAGCGATTGCGAAGAATGAACCATGGTCCAAGATTCATGCTGATAATCCGTCAATAATGGAAGAGGACTTTGCAAAATTCAAGGAGAATTGCGGTAAAGAAGAAGTCAAGGCAAGGTCGGAGAAAATGAAGGCGCTCCACGACAGGAACACGCCTCCCCATCACCTCGAATGGTGTGGTTACGAGGGGAAGCGACACGTATGGGCCAACGAGGACGCCGAACGTGAAAGTCACGGAATCCCAGACCCTTTTGTAGAGTTCACCGACCAGCTGGAGCATGACTGGATCAGGGCCCGGTACAAGTGGGACAAGTCAAAAAGCACTTTTACACGGAACCGAACATGAGGGAGTTCCTAAGACTTCTGGTAATTTTTATATTACCACATTATCATATTATAGCCTCCAATCAATTCGACTGCAATTTTTGTCACATTAGTAAACCATCCACGTTCCTTTTGCAGAAAGAGCAACACCAAAAGGCAGCCGAAAGCGACGAGTCATCACAGTCGTCGGCGAGGCCCAAGTGGGACACCCCATTCAACCGGGCCCTAAACATACTGAAAAAGGTCCTGGTGGACAAGCCACCGTCCTATGGACATGTGCACGGCGTCAGAGATGGCGCCTCGTGGAAGACATGCTACCACGAGGAGCCAGAGGAAAGAAGGAAGAGACGTGCCGTCACTCACCAGAGCATCGACGAGAAGGTCAAGATTGTGGTCGATAAGACCAAAGCTGAGACCAAAGAAGAGTTGCTCGGGGCCGTTAATGCAGCGGTCACTGACGTAGTGGTCAACTTGATTCCGGCACATTTCGATTTCACGAAGAACAATCCAAATGCATGGCCAGAGGACTTTCCCCTTCCCAGCTTTGTCAGGAGCAATTCAGCGAACACTAGAGCACCAACACCTACTCAAGCAACCGCAAAAGGTTCCGCTCCTGTTCATAGCAGCCCTACCTCCATCTCTTGCATGCTCGGTGGGCGTTCATTGCTGACTGAGCTCGACGCCCTCACGGTAATTACACGTCATACCCTTTTCACCAGCATGTCTATAGTCTTCCGTTGCAGTTGCCTTCGAATGTTTGACGTCGCAGACATGTCTCCTTTGTAGGCCGACGACACCCCGTGCACCGTACTCTATGACATCAAGGGCCAGAAGGTGGCCGTGGGAAAGACAACGATCGTGAAGATGAAGGACCACATGTTCCACAACCGAGAGATGCCCCATAGCGACTTCCAGGTTAACGTGGCCGGTGTCTTAGCGGGCTTTGAGGATTTTCCTCCTCCGGTACCAATCGATGACGAGGAGACCCCTCAGAGGATTGGCGCATGCAAGAGCTGGTTCTTGCCTTGGCCGAAGTCTCTTCTTCGTCTCGAGGCGCCCAGTATCACGCCAACGCCACCATCTCAAGAATGTATGAACACCACCCCACCTACCACATTACCTGCACCTGTCATGGCGAGTGATAGCGGACGAGGCGAGGGAGAGCCTCCATTAGTGCCAGATGATGTAGCCCTCACTGTTAAAGAAGCAGATGTTGATGATGACATGGAGGAGGATGATGACATGGAGGATGATGATGATGACCCAGACAAGTATTTCAATACCGCCTATGATGATAGAGGATTGATGGCTCAGGACGGTGAGGGCTCAGGCTATGAGCGTGGAGATGATGACTTGATGCTGCCTGATTTGCCGGAGCCGGAACGTCCTAAGGCGGAATACGAAAAGTCTCTCTTCAAGCGATTTTTGCAGGAGACACCTCCAGATGCCGCCTGTACCCAGCAACCCCCCGAGGCCCGTCCACTGATTAGCCCGACGACACTGGGGGTGGTGGTTAGGGAAGGTATGGTGGGCTCACTACCGCCACCCACCAAGAAGCAAAGGAGGAGACCGGATAGGAAAGTCCCTAAAGGTGCCAGAGCTGCTTCAAGCAGCCAGCCACCTCTGAAGCCCCGGGTGGTAGACAGAATACCTGTCCAAGGTGTGCAGCGCTTCCATGTCACCGGCGAGCCGATCCTACCTGCCAAAGCGCTAGAGTACATACTGAACAATGATCTAAGGAGACTCCACGAAGATGTGCTGGCCAGAGAGAAAAGCCTTCTGGTCGCGGAAAAACCAGGATACCTGCTTTACGCGGCTCAGGTGCCGGGTGGGAAGTTGTACGTCGAGAGATGGCCCGCGAATAAGTTCATCCTGCGATTTGACTACATCTACTTCATGTTCCACATGACCAAGCTGGATTTCCAGTTCATTCCCATGTATGCGCTGTATCTGAACTACTTCATCAGGGTCAAGAACATCAAATATATCTGCGTCATGGACCCGTTCTATATGCACGAGAGCTTCTTGACATTTTGCAAAGAGCACCGTGACTATGCGAGCAAGTACCTCGGTGACTTCATGATCGCTAATAAGGAAAAGGAAGCGATTCTCGTGCCTTATCATCCCACGTAAGTCATCCACACATATCCTTTCGTAAGTGTTAATCATTCCTTTGCAAGCATGGAGGGTAATTT
>NC_057799.1:617123931-617164384 GCF_018294505.1 Triticum aestivum | reverse complement strand
CCGGAATACTCCCATGCGATGTACTTGGACTCATCGAAGAACCTCAGGAAAAAGGATTACAAGCACATAAAGAGTGTTCTTGATCGTGCCCTGTTAATCTTCAGCCTGTCTGGTGGATATATCAAGGTGAAAAAGTACAGGAATCGCGGGCTGGCTTTCCGTCATAAGACCGACTTATGCTGCATCCAGCAACCGCACACCAGTATGGCTGATGGATTGTACCTCATGCATCACCTGCTCGAGTACAGAAGGGATAATCAACGCCTTCGCATGTCACCTACTACCAACGATGCTGAGATTTTCAGCTGGGCCACAAGCATAGGAAGGACACCGGATCATCGAATCAGAGCTAAGTTTTATCACGTACAGTGTGAACTTTCCCAAGTGATCATGAAGCAAGTCCTCAAACCAATAGGGATGTTCTACCATGGGCCAATCACACGGGAAGATGTCCGAGCACTGCTACTCACTCAGCGTCTGGACCTGAAGCCTTTCAAGAAGCTCGGGTGCTTCCTCCCTGACTATGATGATTGGACCGCCGACATGGAGGACTGATTGTTGATGACAATGTGTCACTACTGTCTTTCTATGGAAAAACTTTGAATTTATGCACGGCGAAACTATGTGATGTAACTAAACCGTGGTCCTGAACTAGCGTAGATCGCTCTAGTTCATTAGTTTGGGTATGAGGAACTTCGTCATTTATGTTTACTATTGGGTGATTGTATTTTGATAATTATGCCGCCTTGTTTTCTTAAGAACATTATGTTGCATATTATCATTCAATTCATCAACTAACGATGCAGGTACATAGATCAGAGATGGCGAAGGGCTACTATGATGTGTACGTTGGGAGGGTTCCAGGAGTCTACGACCACTGGCCACCCGCTCAGGCCCAGGTGCAAAGGTACCTGAGTGCTAGCCACAGAGGGTTCGACAACAGAGCCGAAGTGGAAAGTAGTTACTTCAGGTGGACACTCCAGCATGAGCAGGGGCGGGACCACCGGTACTACATAGTCACGCTCGTGCTCATGATGATCGCTCATCTCTTCTACATCATGGTTTAGATAGAGATGATGAAACTTGTGTGTGTGCCATGACCATGCAGTTGCACTTATTCGAGACATGACATGATCGCACTTGTGTATCGCTATTTTTGAGATTTGATGATATTTGTGTTGAATGATGATGATGATGATGATGATGGTATGACGAGACTACTGTATGTCTATGATATGATGAGAATAGTGTATGTTTACTATGATCTGATGAAACTATTGTAGCCTGTATAAATATAACACAAATACGTAGAGGGGTGCGAATCGGTGAAATCAGGAACATTAGTAGTAGCGCTAGAAAGCACCTAGCAGTAGCGTTGGATTAGCAGCAGCGCTTCCTGTGAACAACCGCTACAGATAGGTATCAGTAGCGCTGGTCCAGGAAGCGCTACTGCTAACAATACTTACCGGTAGCGCTGCCCATACCAGTGCTACTACTACAACTTAGCTGTAGCGCGCTAGCAGTAGTGCTGGACCCAGCGCTACTGCTATGCATATTTCAAGTGCTGCTACTAGGGTTTTCCCTAGTAGTGCTCACTCCTATGGATGGCGGCCAGATAGGTTTAACCCACATCTTACTTGTGTGCAACATTTATGGCTTTGTTATTCATCTAAGCATGGAAAATAAATTATCACATTTCACTGTATATTCATGCTGATATCTTATGGGTCTTGTTCGGGAGTTAATGTTGTTCCATAGTTCAGCTAAGAGACTTTTTCTTTAGGTAACATCGTTCCATAGTTATCATCCATCAGCCAATGCTATCCCACAAGATGGTGATTATAGTATTATACCACTTCTAGTATAACCTATGTTGTTCGGTAATACTTTTGTGTGCCATCTAGTTAATCTCGGGTACAAACGATACATATTCTGTAGCTTTCATCTGTGTTCTCCCTTTAGTTTTTGAGACATGTTGCTGCTAGTTAACCCCAGTCCTACTATTTATGTCGTCTCCTACAGGCACTCATTACATAAATCTAACTACTAGTTGTCTTACATGCATGTCAGATATAATTGCACACACTGATTTATCCACAAGAACCTCACAAAGCAATGTAACGGCCAACAAACTTGACGTCAATGATACCCAATATGATGGAACATGTAAAAGCAGTTCTTCACAAGACTTGTAGAAAGATGATGAATCCTATTCACCCCATAAGGTCCTTGCTCTAACTTCGCCCTTGATATGGGTACATCATGCATATAATGTCCTGGAGTGCATCTACTCTGTTGCAATGCCTTGTGCTTCGCATGCTGATCATGCATGTAAATATGGCATGCCTTCCTGTTTTTCAGTACCTATTCCATTAATGATAACATGTTTTCAAATTCAAGTACTGTCATTGTACTCTATCGCAATGCCATCTACTTAGTTTGGACATCATGCTTCTCAATATCTTATGCATTGTTATTCATCAGTATGTACTTCATCTATCTACCATACCATGTTCTTTTTTTACATTGAATTGTTGTTCTAGTGGTCTCTTGCAATGCCATCTTAGGTTCCCAATCATACACGCATATGTTGCCTTAGTGTTTTTCTGTAATGTATTCTGCTAGCATACAGGTTTACATTAAGGTAGTGTTTTTTACACTGTTGTCCTATCGTATCCCTAGCTCTTACATCATACTCCCTCTGTCCGGATTACATGTCGCAGAAATGGATAAAACAGGATGTATCTAGAACTGAAATACACCTAGACCCATCTATTTATTTCTAGATGGAGGGAATACATGTCAATATGTCACGCCTTTCTATTCTTCTGTACCTATTCCATCTCTGTTGTAGCATGTTTTATAATTGAAGCACCATTCTTCTATATAAGGCATGCAAGGGGAAGACGGCTATGTTAGAATCTGAAGGGTTACAAACCAGGTCTTTGCAAAAGATCCAAACGCCATGAGATAATAAACCAACTCCAGTTTTCATAGATACTGCTCAAGCACAGAGAAACCCAACTCCCACTGATAATAAGCAGATTCCAGTGGCCAAAGAATTAGTCCGCTCCAGTCCAGCAAAAAATACGTCAACTCCATTCTAAGAAGCGTGTGCGTATCCTTGCATCATGAAATTTTATAGCATTCTGATCATATTTTCTACATGTTTCTTATCCATCTCTCTTTTCGAAAATAAGCTTAAAGGATAGAAGACTTTCTGTACTGGGATCGTATTCGTGGAAAGTATCTTGCGGGAATTCTCTGTGCTCCAATGCTGATGTAAGTACGTACTGTATATCACTATATTTTTATATCAGCATGTATTTTGTTAATCGGTGTGAATCCAACCTCTATCTGATCTAAATTCAGTTGTAGCAAAATGTTAAAGGCAACAATGTTCATTTTTGTAAGGAAATCCACCTGGTAGTTTTGCATACTGAGCTGCATGAGTGTACTATCTCATATCATGCACATTAATGAATTGTAGTGCTGCTCTGGTTGCCCATTCATTCATTGTGTCAATGTTGCTTTCATATTACCTTACCTGGCTGATGATACATGTTCCATATCGTGCTAATTTGGTGTAGGCTGGTGTGGTCTGGTTGCCCAAACGTTCGTTGTGTCAATGTTGCATTCCTATTATCTGCCCTCGCCAATGATAGCAATGCTAGTGTGTTAATTTGGTGTAGGCTGCTGAAGATAAGAAGATAAACACTAACAGCAAGGCAACCCCATTGTTTCTTTCCAATAAATCTAGGCCAGGCAATATGGCAATAACTCTTGATTAATCTGTTCGGTTCCCCTCCTAATTTATGTTATGATGAAGTGGTCGAGAAACTCTCCACTATCAATAATACAAGCCTACCAAAATCGTCATCTGAATCTGTTCAGTTTCCTCTGTCTCGAACGCAACGGAAAAAATGTATGTTTGTGAACCAATTAATGGCTGAAGCAATGATGGAAATGGTGGAGGAATCAGAGGTGCACATTCGTGCGCAACAACAACTGATCAATGTTTTGAGAGATAGTGTAGCAAAGCAGCAAGAACTTGCCCACATGCTTATGGGCGTCATCCGCGCTGAGGTTGTAGATTATGACGTTGTAGATCGTTAGGTTCTGTTCATTTATTTGCACTGGCATCAATCTTTGATTGCCCAGTGGATGTAATTTCCTGTAATATATGCTGGATGTGCAACGTTTTTCCCTGTATGTCGTACCTTTGCTTGATCGGTTTTCGTCCTGTGCTCAAATTATCTAATTGGGCCTAAAGACATGTACGAACTTTAGTGGGCCCATTAAGTTAATGATCGGCCTCTTACCTCCCGGGTCGTTAACAGGCTGACACCAAAGCGGGCAACAGGCATGCCTGTTTTATTTCACGGGCCGTTAACAGGCCGATACTAGGTCGGGCTACATATGGCCCAACTATACGGTGGGCCTTTAGCAGGCCGAAAGTGACAGCGGGCTCGTACTAGACCATGAAGAGCATGGGCCGCGAAGAGGCCCAAAGTCAGGTCATACTGTAAATGGCCCAATTGTGTTGTGGGCCTTTAGCAGGCCGAAAGAGAAACCGGGCTAGTATTGGACCATGAAGAGCATGGGCCGTTAAACGACCAAAACTTAGGTTTGACTGCTAATGGCCCAACTCACTTATGGGTCGTCACCAGGCTGAAAGACACACCGGGGCGGAAATTGGCCCAACACTTAATTAAATGGGTCACTAAAAGGCTGAAAGGTGTACATCTTGAAAATTGGCCCATCCCATGAATGGGCCGTTAACAGGCCTAAACCACATCGGGCTGATATTAAGCCCAAATATATAGCAGGCCGTTAACGGGCTTGAACTGATGATGGGCTGTAATGGTGTCAAATTGTTAACGGGCCGTTGACGGGCCGAATTGGCACATCTTGTATGGGCCGTGGGATTAAATGGACCTGACACAAGTAGGCCTTATATGGGTCGGCCTGCTAATTCTTGCTGGGCCGGCCTTTTTCACCGGAATGGGCCACTGTTGGGCCGTGCCACGTGTCGATCTATCAGAGGCGCCTCATGTCCAATGAGTGGATGACATCTGTCCCAACGGTGAGCCAACAAGTGGTTCCTCCGGCCAATGAGAATTTTACACGTGGAAAATCCCCATTGGTCCGGGCTGTTAACAGGTTATCGGATCCAAAACCAGACCCGATAGCTTAACGCCGACCCATTACGCTCGATGCCATGTGTCGGTCACCCTTTACGAAAGCACTTCTATGACGCGCGATTTATCGTCATGGAAGTGGACACTTCCGTGATGATAATTTTGGTAATGTCATGGAACACTTCTACGACAGCACATGTATGACTATCTTGATTCTGTCATAAATCGTCATGGATGTACATGCATGACAGAAAACGTGACCTACTGTGAGAAACACGTATCAGCACGGAAGTGTATTTTTTTGTAGTGTGGGGTACTACCCTTTTTGAAAAAAAAATATTGCCCTTCACTTGGACTACATCCTCACTAGTGATGTATCTGAAACAAAAAGTATGCGCCCTATAAGAATTCACGAAAAGAAATGGATATTGACACAACAGATATGTCGGGTGGTAGGTGCGACATATGCCAACGGATGGCTTATCATAGTGGGTGCCAGTAAGACGTCGCCGGTGCCTGGAAACGGGATGAAGCGAAGGCATGCACGCCGGCGAATCTTACCCAGGTTCGGGGCTCTCCGTGGAGATAACACCCCTAGTCCTGCTCTGCGGGGTCTCCGCATGATCACTAGATCAGAAAGAGTAGCTACAAATGCTCCTAGAGCTGTTGGGTTCAAGGGAGAAGAAGAACAAGGCTAGCTCTTGCTTCCCTCTCTCTTTGGTGTGTGTATAACTCTAAGAAGCCAACCCTTTGCATGGGTGCCCCGGGGGGTTTATATAGGCCTACCCCCCAGGGGTACAATTGTAATCCGGCTGGGCGCTGGTCCCAGCCGTCAGTGTCTACGCTCGCCGGCTTCTCCGCCGGCCGTTGGGGCCCACCGACTGGTGGGTCCCGCCGGTTGCCGGCCTCTTGGTCGACACGCCGGCCCCACCGCCTAGGGTCTTGTCGGCGGCTGCTTACTGTAGCCTCGCCCCTGATGACGAGGGCTCCGTCGAGGTAAGCGTGGCTACAGTGTGCCGCCTCGAGGGCTCTCACTGTAGCCTTACCTCGTCTTGTCTCCTTAATGTGGCACATGCTTCGAGGGAGGGGGTAGCCGGCTTCTGGGGGCCGGCTACGCCCTTGGCCGACTGGGGGAGGCCGGGCCGCCTTCGCGCCTCTCTCTGGCTAAAGGGGCCCGCCGCCCGTGGGCCATACTGGCGTCTGTCGTGGGTGACGTTGAGGCCAGCATGGCTACAGTGTCGAGCCGGACGGGAGATGACCGTCCCGTACGGCGTCCTGTGGCCATGCCTGCCTCGGGCTTCGGGGGTAGTGGGCCGCACTATGGCCACACCCCGTCTTGTCACCGTTATGTGGGTGTAGTTTTGGAGTCGGCGTTCTTCGTGGCCGGCTCTGGGGAGTCGGCGTTCTTCATGGCCGGCTCTGGGGAGTCGGCATCCTCTATGGCCGGTTTCCTGGAGTCGGCCACCCCGTGGTTATCTTGGGGGGAGGTTGCTGAGGATGGGTCGCCTTCTGAGAGTCGGCTTCAGAGGTAGCCAGCCGGGGAAGGCGGCCCAATGCTTGAAATACTTGAAGGCCCAAATGGCCTGATAATATTTGGAACAGCCAGGGGCAGTCGGTTAGGCTACCCGTGGCTATCTACTCCGACAGTAGTCCCCGAAGCTGATTGGGCTTCGAGGTTGGGTAGGAGTCGAGAAGCTCGATCAGCTTCCTATCTTGACAAGCCGGCAGCTGGGAGCCGGCTTTGGTTAGGCGCGTCGTCTTGGCCAAAAATTTCGGAGTCGGAGTGCGGGAGTTCGCCAGCGCGTGCACCGGGCCGCGGGCCGGCCACTTGCCGCCTGCGAACCACGTGGCCTCTCTAGGCTAAAAGCCTGCTAGCCCACGCGCGCGACGGGACGTCGCCGCAGGGTGGGGGCCCGCCACGCCTGGACCCAGGCGTGGATTCTCTGCATCCCGAAACCGCCCGCATGTCTCCCTGCGGCAGTTTCGGCACGCCTTTAGGGTGCAATAATCGCGAGGCATGGGGGGAGGGGGTGCAGTTAATCCCACGTCTCACCCCACGTCCGGCCTCCCCGGCTTCACCGTGCGAAGCTATAAGTAGGGGGAGGGGGAGAGCGGCAGGCTCTCGCACGCTCCTCCTCTTTCCGCCATCTTCTTCCTCCCGCCGTTTCTTGCAACAGCGCCTCGCCGCCGCGCTCTTCCACTACTCGTTCCTCTGCCGCCGCGCTCGTTTTCGCCATGCCTCCCGCCACGGAGCAGTATGGCGGGGATTGGGACGGCTCCAACGTCCACGAGGATCACGTCGAATTCCTCCGCAAGACGCGGCGGCTGCCCGGCGCGGACAAGGTGGAGGTCCGTCTCGCTCCGGCGAAGGAGATTACGCCGGAGCCACGGGAGGGCGAGCGGGTGGTCTTCCGCTCGCATTTCTTGTGCGGCCTCGGCCTGCCCGCGAGCGCCTTCTTCCGCTCTTGGCTCGAGTTCTACCAGCTCCAGCCGCACCACCTCACCCCGAACGCGGTGGTGCTGCTGTCTGCCTTCGTCACCTTGTGCGAAGGCTATCTCGGCGTCCTCCCTACCCTCGAGCTCTGGCGGGAGTTCTTCCAGTCCAAGCTGGGCACGCGCATGCAGGGCGTGCCGGCTCAGACTGGCCCGTTCATCGCGATGCGGAGGGTGGCTGCCGACAACCCCTTCCCCGTCATCACGCTGATCCAGTCGGTGAAGTTATGGCAAAAGTCGTACTTCTACGTCAGGAACGTCGCCCCGCAGGGCGACTACGTCAACCTGCCGGCTTACGTAGCCGGCCCACCGGCGGGCAGGCGGCCCCAGTGGTCATACCGGACCGTGACGCTGACGCCGGCTGGAAACGTGGCAATCGCCCAAGTGCGAGTGATGATCCAGTTGGAGGGCTTGTCGGGGCCCGACCTGCTGGCCGCCTTTGTCACGCGCCGGGTACTCCCGCTCCAGAGCCGCCCTCATCTGATCTGTCAGATGAGTGGCCAGCTCGATCCGAGCCGGATGTGTACCAAAGACATGCCGCACGATGAGGTGGCCTATATGGTGAACTACCTCGCGAACTGCAAACTCTCCGCAGAGTGGCAGTTCGGCAAGGAGCCATATAGCCGAGCCAATCCGCCGCCCACGGTATGTTCCCCTCGTCTCTTCTTCTTCTCTCAGTTTTATTGCCAAGTTCCTTTGGCCGACTCTGACTAGTCGGCTTGTCTTCGACAGAGCCCTCTTCTTCGGCCTGCCGGCGGGTCGGACGCGGAGCGCCGATTCGTCCCTGACCGGACGGAGCACGATCTGGAGGACCCCGACATGGGGGCGGCTGCTATGGACGACAACACCGAGCCGGGTGGTGGCCGAGCCGGCGGCAAAGCAGGCGGCTCCGGGCATGGAGGCAGCTTCGACGACTGGCCGGACGACGACGAGGCCGAAGTCGTCCCACACCGTCAGCCGGCGTCTGGCCGCGGCGCGGGTTCCTCCGCTGCACCACCTGCTCGGGGCGGAGGGCAAAAGCGTCGTGCCGCGCAGGGTTTGTTCGGCTGTCGGACGAAGAAGCCCCGAGGCGGGGCATCGGCGACTAGGCGGGAGGAGGCGGCCGCGAAGGCGGCTCGCTTCCGCAAGACGGTGAAGCAATCGCAAACGGTGTCGGCGTAAGTTCAAACTCCTTCGTGTACTCTTCTTTCCTTTCTCTGGTGGCTCCTGAATCCTTGTCTTTTTCTCCAAACAACCAGAGCTCCATTGTCGATCGAGCGGGCGGCTGCCGCCTCCGTCGTTGAGTCGCCGAGGGGATCTCGGAGCACCACTCGCCGCGTGGACCCCCGTGCCGACCTTCAGGCGGCGACGGAACGGAACGCGCGGGAGGTGCGGGAGGAGGGGGAGGCACGGGAGGCGGAGGCACGGAAGGCGGCCGCCGCCCAGGCGGCGCAGGAGGAGGCGGCGAAGGCGTGTGCCGACGCCGCAGCCAAGGCCCAAGCGGAGGCTGAAGCTGCGACGATGGCAGAGGGGGCCTTGTTGGTCACCCCACTGTGCGTCGCAGTGCCTGGGCTCCGGAGCCTCCGTTAGAAGAAGCCAGCGGCGATCATCCGGGGCTGGAGAGGGACGACGACGTCATCATCCTGGAGAGGGCGCCGGTGCCGACCCCGCCGGCTGGGACGGCTCAAGGTGGCCGGCCTGATCTGCCGCCTGCGCAGTCAGCGGGGGGCGAGCCGGCCGCGAGGCGGCGCGCGGGGAGGGCTGCGTCAGAGCCACAGAAGGCTGCGTCGGAGCCGCAGCTGGCCACGGGCTCCAGCTCGTCGGCCCAGGATGTGGAGGCGGCCAGCGCCACCTCGGGGTGGACGCCGGGTGGAGGGACGGCCGTGATGAACGTGGCCGCGCAGGACGTCTGGACCCGGCTCCAGGCCCAGGCGACTACGTTGAGGCGGTACACCGACGAATTCCTTGCGACGCGGGCGGCCATCCGGGTTAGTCTTCTTATCTTGCCTCTTCTTGATCTTGGTTTCTTCCGTGGGGGCGCGTCAGCGCAACCACTGGGTGTAGTCCCCGAGTTCCGAGTCGGCTGCTGAGCAGGCGGCTTGGAACTTCTTAGTGGATTTGGCTTTGCTATTCTTGTCCTTACTTCGATCTTCTGCCTGTCTTGCAGGACTACCACAATCTTCGTGCAGCTGCCTTCAACTCCCAGGCTCGGGAGCTGACCCAGAAGACCGCCGACCTAACTAAGAGCCGGGGTAAGTGTTTCGTCCTTTATCTCATGTGGGGGCGCATCAGCGCACCCACTGGTGTAGTCCCCGAGATCCGGGCCGACTGCTGAGCAGTCGGGTCTGATCTTTCTTGACGACTTCACCTTATTGATTCTTCTTTTTCTGCCGTCCTTGCAGCGGCCAACGCCAACCTGAGGGTGCAGCTGGGAAGTTCTCAGACTGCCCTTCGTGCCAAGGAGGCCAAGTTCGCCGCCTTGGTGCAGGAGCGTGACCGCCTGGCCAAGAGGTTGGCCGACCAGGAGGAGAGCCATAAGGCGGCTCTGAAGGCGGTGCAAGCCCGTGAGGCCACCCTCCAGGCCGAGTACGATACAGAAGCGGCTGGCTCGGCTGAAGCAAGGCAGACTCTGATCAATGGCTATAGTCAGATCGAAGATCTGGTTGATGGTAAGCCGCCTACTTCTTCGTCCTTTCTTGCCGTCTGCCGCTTTTGGCTCATTTTCTGACTTGGTGTTTTCTCTTCTTTCTCTTTCTTTCTTGCGCAGAGTACTTCCCTGGCTACTCTACCGCCGCCAACCAGATCATCGAGACCCGCCGCCTAGCGCGAAGGCAGGCTGGCTTCGAGATTGCACCGAGCGCTGGCCGTTCGCTGGAGGAGCAGCTCTTGGCGATCCAGGCCCGTCTCCAGCCGGCTCACCGACTGCTCCGCCGGCTTCAGCGTGTCGGGGCGCAAGTATTGGCCGCCCTCTGGCCCGGCGAAGTGGTTCCCCGCACCCCCAGTCGGACTGCCGACTGGCTGGAGGTGGCGGTCGGTCGCTTCGAAGCCTGGAAGGCCTCGGCGGCTCGGTCCGGCGCCAGGCGGGCACTGGAGTTCGTCAAGGCCTGGTACCCCGGCCTGAGTCTGGACCAGCTGGCTACCTGGTGGCAGCAAGCCGACACGGAGCTGGAGCTGGCGCGGCCGACTATCATCCGGCGGGCTTCGGCGATCGCCGACTACACCGACACCAGCGTCTTCGCCCCTGAGGTAGATGACAACGGTGTCGCCCAGCCGGAGGAGTGGTTCGGGCTGAACCCGGCAGACGGTGAAGACTCGGCGGAGGAGATCGACTCCAGCGACGAGGGCGAGGAGGAGGAGGAGGAGGGTGAAGACGCCGAGCCGGATGGTGGAGCGGCCGGCCGGCCTCAGCCTGACCGTGCCTCCAGCACCACGTCGCGCGCGGGTACGTCGCCTGCCACCGGTGGTGACCAAGCCGAGACCCGCCAGCCGGCCACTCCTTCGACCGGCGACGCCATCTCCACCGACCAGCCTGGCTCCCGCACCACGCCTTAGTCTAGTCTGCTATCTCTTGTTTTCCTGTCTTGTCACTTTTGGAACAATATTCTGTTAAGTCTGCACAATTCCACCCACTGGGGGTGTACTCGAACTATGTCGCTTGCCAGCCTGTTGGGGGCTTTATATGTATATATGACTATGCATGCATTTGGCTTTTCCTCGTTCTTTGCTTTTCATCCTTCTGCTGTTTCCTTTGCCGCCCTCCCTTGGTTGCTGCCTCCCCAGTCAGACAGTTGCTCTACAATCTGTGGCTGGAGGAGTGCTTGGCCAATTGGGAGGGCAAGTACTCTAGCTTTGTTGGATTTAGAGCTAAGTGTTTAGGAAGCCGGCCAGCCGGCTGTTCTGACAGCCGGCAGGCGTGGTTGGAGGCCGTCTTTTCGCTATATAAGTTCATTGGTCCTTAGCCGTTTTTCGTGTGGGCGTCCTTTCTGCCTTGGCTCTTGTTAGTCAGACAGTCGGTTCTACGAGCTGCGACTTTCAACAAGAGAGGACTCGGGAGCCGGCACACTACTTGGCTGACTTCAGGTAGAACTTTTACTATAGCTTAAGGCGGCCAGTCCCCGGGCCGACTAGTCGAACCCGGTGCCAGACAAGAAATCAAATGTAATAATACATTCATGGATATGACACTCGTCATTCATGGATAAATAAAGGCAGTCCCCGAGTGCTCCTCGGGGAGCCTGTTGTTTCATACTTAATACAAAAGGGTAGGATGATACATACTGCTTTCAACTGTAAAATCTTCTCAGGAGGTTCGCGTTCCATGGTCGCTCCGACTCCTTGCCGGAGTCGTCTCTCTTGCGTGCTCTTGGTTTTTGCGCGTCGATCAAGTAGAATGAGTCGTTGCCTAGTGCCTTGCTGATGACGAAGGGGCCTTCCCAAGGGGCCGAGAACTTGTGCTGGTCGGCCGTTCGCTGGGTCAGCTGAAGCACAAGGTCGCCCTCTTGGAAGGATCTTGGCTTGACCTTGCGGTTGTTGTAGCGGCGCAACCCTTGCTGGTAGATGGCAGACCGGCTGAGTGCTAACAGCCGACCTTCTTCTAGTAGGTCGACGCCGTCTTCTCTTGCTTCCTTGGCCTCCGCCTCCGTGTACATGGTGACCCGAGGCGAGTCGAACTCGATGTCGGTTGGGATGACAGCCTCGGCACCATATACAAGGAAGAACGGAGTGAAGCCGGTTGACTTGTTGGGGGTAGTACGCAGACCCCAGAGGACAGCCGGCAGCTCATCGAGCCAGCAGCCGGCCGATCGCTCCAGTGGTACAACTAGTCGAGGCTTGATGCCGGAGAGGATGAGTCCATTTGCTCGCTCGACATGGCCGTTTGACTGCGGGTGGGCAACGGACGCTAAGTCCAATCGGATGCCCTGCGTCGCGCAAAAACGTGCCAGTGCTCCTTTGGCAAAATTTGTGCTGTTGTCGGTGATGATGCTGTGCGGCACGCCGTACCGAGTAGTGATGTCAGTGATGAATGTCACGTCAGTCGGCCCGTTCAGCTTTTTGATCGGCTTCGCTTCGATCCACTTGGTGAACTTGTCCACGGCGACAAGCAGATGTGTCAAGCCGCCGCGGGCTGTCTTGAAAGGGCCCACCATGTCCAGTCCCCAGACGGCAAAGGGCCAGGTGAGGGGAATGGTCTTGAGTGCAGAAGCCGGCAGGTGTTGCTTGGAACTGAAGACTTGGCATCCTCTGCAGCTCTTGACTATTTGTTTGGCATCTTCCAAGGCAGTCGGCCAAAAGAAACCATGGCGGAAAGCCTTGGCCACAAGTGATATTGAGGCTGCGTGGTGGCTGCATTCGCCTTGCTGGATATCCTTGAGGATTGCCACTCCTTTTTCTGGCTCGACATAGCGCTGGAAGACTCCAGTGACGCTGCGCTTAACAAGCTCTTTGTTGATTATAGCATATGCTCCGGCTCGTCGTTGCACTAGTCTTGCTGAGATCTCATCAGCCGGCAGCTCTCTGCTGACTAGGAACTTGAGGATGGGCTGGGCCCATGAAGGAGCTGTGACTTCTTCTTCTGTTAGGACGGCCACCATGACTCGGGTGGGTGGGTCGGGAGGCGTGGAATTGGAGTTGGCCACCGCTTCTTGCGTTGTTGCAGTCCCCGGGCCGACTGCTGCAGTCCCTGGGCCGGGTTCTGAAGTCCCCGAGCCGGGTGCGACTACGGAAGTCGGCGGGCCAGTGGTCGAAGTCCCCGTGGCGCCTGCGGGGTTCCACCCGTAGGATCCGGCTGCATCTGGCACAGGCAGTACAAAGATAGAGTCCGACTCTGGAGACGGTTTGATGGACGGCTTGAGGAGGCGCTGGAGAGAGACGCCAGTCGGTATGGCTTGTCGGGTGGAGCTGATCCGTGCTAGGGCATCTGCTTGGTCGTTGTCGGCCCTTGGCACGTGAAGGAACTCGCACCCTTCGAAGTACCCGCTGATCTGCTGGACGAGGAATCGATAGCTTGCCATATTCGCGTCCTTGGCGTCCCAGTCACCAGACGACTGCTGGACCACCAAGTCTGAGTCGCCGTAACACAGGATCCGGCGTATGCCGAGCTCTTTAGCTAGCCGGAGCCCATGCACGAGCGCCTCGTACTCGGCCACGCTGTTGGAGGCGGCAAAGTGGATCTGCAGCGTGTACTTGAGCTCGTCGCCTTTGGGAGAGGTGAGAACGATGCCGGCTCCCAAGCCGGTGCGCATCTTGGACCCGCCAAGTGCATCCGCCAATGGGTAGTGTCGGGAGCCGGCGGTAGGTACTGGATCTCGGCCCAGTTGACGAGGAAGTCGGCGAAGGCTTGGGACTTGATGGCGGTGCGGGGTTGGTAGAAGATCGTGTATGGCGCCAGTGCAATGGCCCATTTAGCCACCCGACCGGATGCATCCCGGCTGCCTATGATCTCGGCGAGCGGGGCGGTGCACACGACCGTGACAGGATGCTCTTGGAAGTATGGCTTCAGCTTCTTGGCGGCGAAGTACACCCCATAGCACATCTTTTGGTAGTGCGGGTAGTTCTGCTTTGAGCTGGATAGCACTTTGCTTAGGTAATACACCGGCCTCTGGACTAGCTGGGCTCGGCCTTCTTCTGGGCGCTGGACCACGACAACTGTACTGACCACTCGGCTGGTCGCGACAATGTAGAGGAGCATGGTCTCCTTCTCAGTCGGCGCTGCCAGGACAGGCGGAGTGGTCAGCATTTTCTTCAACTCATGGAAGGCTTGGTCGGCTTGGTCATTCCACTCGAAGTGAGTGGACTTCTTCATGAGTCGGTATAGGGGGAGAGCCTTCTCTCCTAGTCGGCTGATAAAGCGATTCAGGGAGGCCAAGCACCTGGTGAACTTCTGCACATCTCGCAGTTTGGTGGGAATCTCCATCCTCTCGATGGCCTTGATCTTCACAGGGTTGCACTCGATGCCGCGTTCGGAGACCAAGAAGCCTAGCAGCTGGCCGGCTGGTACTCCGAACACGCATTTCTCGGGGTTGAGTTTGATTTGGAATCAGCGCAAGTTGGCGAATGTTTCTTTGAGGTCTTCCAGCAGGGTGCCGCGCTTCTCTGTCTTCACCACAATGTCGTCTACATAGACGTGGGCATTTCTGCCGAGTTGCTTCAGGAGGCATTTCTGCATGCAACGCTGAAAAGTGGCACCGGCATTCCTCAAGCCGAATGTCATAGTCAGGTAACAGAAAGCTCCAAATGGTGTGATGAAGGCAGTCTTCAGGTGGTCTGCTGGGTCCGACTTGATCTGATGGTACCCAGAGTAGGCATCCTAAAAACTCAACAGCTCGCATCCGGCTGTGGAATCTATCACTTGGTCAATCCGTGGCAAAGCAAACGGATCCTTGGGGCAGGCCTTGTTCAGGCTGGTGTAGTCTATACACATACGCCACTTGTTATTCTTCTTCAATACCAGAACTGGGTTGGCAAGCCACTCTGGAAAGAACACTTCCATGATAAAGCCAGCGGCAAGGAGCCGGGCTATCTCTTCTCCTACGATTCTTCGCTTCTCTTCTGACAGTCGGCGGAGGGGCTGCTTGACCGGCTTCGCATCAGCTCGGACATGTAATTTGTGCTCGGCGAAATCCTTCGGGACACCCGGCATGTCCTTTGGGGACCATGCAAAAATGTCTCGATTCTCACGGAGGAAGTCGACGAGCTCGCCTTCCTATTTACTGTCCAAGTTCGCCCCAATGACAGCGAAACTCTCCGGATTCTCCGGGTCCAGAGGTATCTTCTTGGTCTCTTTGGCCGGCTGGAAAGAGCCTTGTGCATCACAATCTTTGGGGTTGGGGGACAGGGCCGGCTGCTTGCCGGCCATGGCCACAACCCACTCCAACATCTTCTTCTCTTCTGCCACTACGAGGGACTCAGCCAGCCGGCTACTGGCCATGGCACACTCGATGGACTTCTTGTAATCGTCGGCTACTGTGATGATCCCCTTCGAGCTCGGCATCTTCATGTTTAGGTAGGCGTAGTGGGGCAGAGCCATGAACTTGGCCAGAGCAGGTCGGCCAAGCAAAGCATGGTAGGGGCTCTCCAGATCCACTACTTCGAACCTGATCGCTTCTCGGCGAAAATGATCTTTGTCTCCGAAGAGAACGTCCATTTTAATCTTGCTGATTGGGGAGCAAGACAAGCCGGGGACGATACCATGGAACACGGTTCGGCTTGGCATAAGCTGCTTCACCTTGATGTTCAGCTTCTCCATGGTATCGTGGTACAGTATATTGATAGTGCTTCCGCCGTCTATCAGGACGCGGGAGAATCAGGCTGCTCGCCTCTCCGTCGCGAGGGTAACATCCAAGACCAGTGCATAGGAGCCAGGGGATGGCATCACCTCCGGGTGGTCGGCCTGGCTCCAGCTGATTGGTTTCTCTGACCAGTGCATGAACTCGGGAGCACTAGAGGCGACTACGTTGACCTCTTGATGCTGACGGCGCCGACTACGCTTGTCATCGACCTGGCTGGTAAAGATGACGTAGGCGGCGTGCTTTTCAGGGAATTCATCTTGAATGGCTCCGACTGCCGGCCGAGCCGCTGGCTGCTGAGGGGCTGGAGGCGGCGGGCCGGGAGGCGGAGGTGGCACCAGCCCTTCGCCCTTGGAGATCCGCGTGAGCCAGTGGCATTTTCGGGTCGTGTGGTTGGACGGCTTCGCGCCGCTGTGGAACTTGCAGGGGGCGTCAAGAGTCTGCTCGTAAGAGAGAGCGGGCTGCCAAGCCGGCCTGCCATCCTTCTTCTTGGGAGCGGGCCGCTCTTCGGGCTGCTCATCTTCAACTGTGGCCACCTGCCGACTGGTGGAAGTCGGCATGGGGGCCTTGCGCTTGTGGTCGTTCTGGTAGGGGCGCCGATTGGAGTCGCCGGCCGGCGTCTTGGGAGCCGGAGCAATCACCTTTCCAGAGGCGTCTACTCGAAGCTCGGTCTTCATCGAGGAGTCGGCCGTGGCGTACTTGTCCGCGATGACCAGCAGTTCGTCGAGGGTAGCCGGCTCGTCGCAGAGGAGTCAGTGCTTGAGGAGGGTGCCCTCTCGGCACCCGGCGGTGAAGTACTCGATGGCCTGAACCTCGTGCACCCCCTCGCAGGAGTTGCAAAGATCGGTCCACCACGTGAGGTAGTCGCGGGTCGACTCATTGGGTCCTTGGACGCACCGGGAGAGCTGGCGGGGCTTGGGAGGCCGCTTGTACGTGCTGGTGAAGTTGCGGACGAAGACTTCCGTGAAGTCCAGCCAGCTGTTGATGCTGTAGGGCTTGAGGCTGTTGAGCCAGGTGCGCGCCGTGCCTTGCAGCATGAGGGGGACGTACTTCACGGCTACGTGCCGATTGCCGTTGGCTATGCTGACAGCAGTGGAGTAGTCGATGAGCCAATCTTCCGGCTTCACTGAGCCGGTGTACTTGGGCGTGTCTCTGGGGAGCGAGAACCCTTTGGGGAAGGGCTCATCGCGGATGCGGGGGCCAAAGCATGGCGGGCCGACATCGTCTTCTTCTTCTAACGCCAAGGATCGAGCAAGGCGGTCGATCCGATGGCGGGTGTCGTTCTCGCCGACTCCTTCTCGGCGGCCGAGTCGGTCGCCAAGAGTCGGGTGCGTGATGGGTGGCGGGGTGAGGCGTCTCTCTCTTCGAGGCGGGGGAGGAGGCAGGTTTCCTTGGCGCTCCACCGCTCGAGGGCGGCCTTCCGCGTCGCGCTCGATGGTGATACGAGTCCGGCTGTGGCTAGCAGCTGACTCCTTGTCTTTCTTCTGGCGTGCGCCGCTCGCAGTCGGGGAGCGGGACGTCGCGGCGTGCTCTCGGCGTGGGGGATGACTATCGGCGCGGGCGCCGGCTTCATGTCGTTCTGCACCCGCGTCGATCAGCTGCTGGATCCGCCTTGTCATGTAGGGGAGCTCGTCGGCTCCCAGCCCATTCAGCTCTTCAGCGGCCGCCTGGGTGGCTCGTAGATTCTCGAGCGGGGTGGCGTAGACGGGGCGATCTGCCCCTAGCATGCTGGCGATAGCCGCGCCGCGCTTCTGGACGAAGCCGGCTCGGCTCGGTCCGCTAGGCGGCGGCGTACCGAAGGCGGCGCGGTCGACTTCGCACTGGTGGGCCTCGGTGAGGCGTCTCATGGAGGCTATCTTCTGGCCTTCCGCGACGAGGACGAGGCGGCGTGCCTCCAGGGTCTCGGCGTCGGCGTCGGCCGGGATGGGGATGGACAGGTCGTGCATCGCCGCTTGCAGGGCGTCGTGGGCGTTCTCGCCCGAGTTGGCGACGTGGCTGATGACCAACACTTCGGTGACCACGCTGCTGCCACTGTCAGCTCGAGGGAGAGGATCGTCGAAGACCACCACGTCGGAGGGGTAGGCGTCGAGCGACGCCGTGTCGGAGTCGACGAGCATCGGGTCAGTGGAGCCGACCGACTCCACATCTGCAGCAGGCTCGCTAGAGACGTGAAGCTGGTTGAGGAGGCTGATGAGGCGGCTCTCGGGGTAGTCCGTGCCCGCGTCGGACGTGGGCTCGTCGGAGATGCGAGTCTCGCCGAGAAGATCGGCGAGGCAGCTCGCCGCGCAGGCGTCGTCGACGCCTTCCAGCGCGTCGAGGCAAACGCCATCGGGCGCAGCAGGCTGGCTGCGCTCGCGGGGGAGGAAGAGGGTTCCCGTCCAGAACAGGTCTCCAGACGACGGTGCACCTAGCCCCACGGTGGGCGCCAAATGTCGGGTGGTAGGTGCGACATATGCCAACGGATGGCTTATCATAGTGGGTGCTAGTAAGATGTCGCTAGTGCCTGGAAACGGGATGAGGCGAAGACATGCACGCCGGCGCATCTTACCCAGGTTCGGGGCTCTCCGTGGAGATAACACTCCTAGTCCTGCTCTGTGGGGTCTCTGCATGATCACTAGATCAGAAAGAGTAGCTACAAATGCTCCTAGAGGTGTTGGGTTTAAGGGAGAAGAAGAACAAGGCTAGCTCTTGCTTCCCTCTCTCTTTGGTGTGTGTATAACTCTAAGAAGCCAACCCTTTGCATGGGTGCCCCGGGGGGTTTATATAGGCCTACCTCCCGGGGGTACAATTGTAATCCGGCTGGGCGCTGGTCCCAGCCGTCAGTGTCTACGCTCGCCGGCTTCTCCGCCGGCCGTTGGGGCCTGCCGACTGGTGGGTCCCGCCGGCTGCCAGCCTCTTGGTCGACACGCCGGCCCCACCGCCTAGGGTCTTGTCGGCGGCTGCTTACTGTAGCCTCGCCCCTGATGACAAGGGCTCCGTCGAGGTAAGCGTGGCTACAGTGTGCCGCCTCGAGGGCTCTCACTGTACCCTTACCTCGTCTTGTCTCCTTATTGTGGCACATGCTTCGAGGGAGGGGGTAGCCGGCTTCTGGGGGCCGGCTACGCCCTTGGCCGACTGGGGGAGGCCGGGCCGGCTTCGCGCCTCTCTCTGGCTGAAGGGGCCCGCCGCCCGTGGGCCGTACTGGCGTCTGTCTTGGGTGACGTTGAGGCCATCATGGCTACAGTGCCGAGCCGGACGGGAGATGACCGTCCCGTACGGCGTCCTGTGGCCATGCCTGCCTCGGGCTTTGGGGGTAGTGGGCCGCACTGTGGCCACACCCCGTCTTGTCACCATTATGTGGGTGTAGTTTTGGAGTCGGCGTTCTTCGTGGCCGGCTCTGGGGAGTCGGCGTTCTTCATGGCCGGCTCTGGGGAGTCGGCATCCTCTATCGCCGGTTTCCTGGAGTCGGCCACCCCGTGGTTATCTTGGGGGGAGGTTGCTAAGGATGGGTCGCCTTCTGAGAGTCGGCTTCAGAGGTAGCCGGCCGGGGAAGGCGGCCCAATGCTTGAAATACTTGAAGGCCCAAATGGCCTGATAATCTTTGGAACAGCCAGGGGCAGTCGGTTAGGCTACCCGTGGCTATCTACTCCGACAATATAAATTATTTAAATTCAAGCAGACAGGAACAAAATATTTCACATAATCACCATACAAACTACACTGCAATTTACAATCTCTCAGAGGGGGAGGTTACATTTAATACTACAGTCTACTAGTTACTGATCATCCAAGTTAATAAAATAGGTGTGTTCTACATTTGTGTTTTTCCATCCGGTGCCCAAGAAAATCACAAATTCGCTCTCCTGAAAATGTTGACAGTTGTCACGACCGGATTTTCAGGATATAAATTCCCAGAAAAACGGCCTGTGTGCTCACCAGCCCCAGGATTACTGTTAGCTGATGAGGTACCAACTTGATACAAGAATTCCAAGCAAGTACAAAAAAATTATGTTGTACAAGACCATTTAGGCCTAGGAGTACAACATTTGGTTTGCTAGTGGTTGAGGGCGGAAGCGATTGGGTACATCTGCGTCTATGGTACTCCATTTCCCACAAGAACAGCTGACCAGGACAACTCCTATCTTCGCGAGGCTGCGAACGTCAACGCGTAGGTTCCGAGGTTGTCACCGCGATGCTTATCTCCAAGTAGGGAATCTGGCCAAGACAATAGCCAGGGACAAGCCAGTGAGTACGTTTGAATGTACTCGCAAACATTAAGAACACGGGCATAATAAATCAAACATGCTCCGGGTTAAATAATTGATCACACATCTTGTCACGAACTGTACGAAAGACCAAGATGTACACATGTGCTAAAAATAATTCAAAGTAAAATACTGGGTGCCAAGCGAGGGTCTGAATGACGCCTCGAGCGGAAACTGCAGAATAGTAATACTGGTGCCAAACGAGTGTCTGAAAGACTCCTCGAGCGGAAAATGCAGAATAGTAATACTGGTGCCAAACGAGTGTCTGAATGACTCCTCGAGCGGAAAATGCAGAATAGTAATGCCGCAGTCGGGCGTCTGAGCGACACCACATAAAGGGCTTATAAAGGATAAATGAACAACAAGCATGCCGCAGTCGGGCGTCTGAGCGACGCCACAGAGAGGGCTTAAAAAGAGAATAATTACAGTGAATATCCGGGAGGTAGAACCATCCCAAGGATAATCAATAAAATACATAATGGTTAGTCCAAAATAATAAAGATCATAATCTATAGGGGCCACAAACACAAATAATATTCAGCACAGTCGTTACTCCAACCGAAAACCGATAATATAGTCAAGCCGTATCTCCATCCGAATACCGTTGCTATGATCCAGTTAACTGTGTCTCCATCCGAACACCGTTACAGAGCTCTAGTTAAATCGTTCTCCATTCGAATACCGTTACAGAGTTCTACTTAAATCGTTCTCCATCCGAATACCGTTACTGAGATTCACTCAGGCTGGGGTCTTTACTCAAGAACAAGACTATCCAACAGGGTATATCCTCTGCAGAGGGAGTACCATTTTCCACGAGTAACGGGATTACTCAGTCCCTCTGGACTAATTCCGTCTACGGTCTTTTGTTTGAAAACACGCCTGACCTGCACACACCAGCTCAACTCACCAGTGCCTGGAATCACCCACGACACCTGCCAAGCAAAACTCTAAGTGGGGAGGCTACAAACTCGAGTAGCATGGGTTCACAAAATTTATACCGCGCGCAAACTAGGGGAGCAACCCCCCCTCGGCTCCAACCGGAAACACCCATGCCCCCGGACCGAATGACAGGCTTTAATCCGTGGCCATGGGACCTTCATCACGGCCTCTCTGTACGGTGTGTGCTTTGGACAGGGGTTGACAACCTACTGAACCATACCCTGTCCCCTGCAGGAACAAGTGGTGGTACCAACAAAAAGGAAGCTATTGATCCATACTCGGTCTACAACCGACTCAGGTGGTCTAAGTATCCGCCAAACATATTACCACTAGTGAAATAAATCATCACTCCTCGAACCTCACCAAGCTATGCCGGGCATACTCGTCTCGACGAGGGATTAGGGACGAGCTCGTGTCTACCCAAGACCACGACTCTCCCGGCTTCCTACCGGTGTACAAGAGAAGCTCACGAGGATGACCCAAATCACTAGTGTATCCATCTGCTGACCACAAAACAACTCCAAAGTGCACTCATGCACGAGACTATATCGGTACATAAATCATCACACACACTCCAAGTCAAAAGGTGCTGTGATCACATCCAAACACCACAACAAAATATTATGCCAGAGTTCAGAAATGCTTGCCTTCAAGAGTATGCAAAGGATGCACTTATTGGAAGCTTTCCTTTTCCTCAAAAAATCCTATTTTGCAAAATACACAAATAAAAATATTTCAAACACAGTACCAAAACTTGTCTCAACTATTTTTGAAGTAAATCTTAAAATAAACTAGATGAAATTTGAGAGAGGTAGGAAAAAAAATCAACTCATTTGGAGTTTTATTTTAAAAGTTATAGCCAGTCAAAGTTTGGTCAACTCTGTTTTTTTTAAATAAGACCAGAAAAAGGATAACGCTTCGAGGGAAATACGCTTACGCAGCAGGGAAACGCACTCGGGGTTTTGCGCCTCCACTTAAACAGAGAGAGTGCGGACGTGCGGGTCGCTGACAGTGGGTCCAGAGGGCCCACTGGTCAGGTTTGACCGTTTCTTCCCTCCTTCTCCTCTCTGCTGCCCGATGGGAGCGGGGCTCCGGCGATCGCCGGGGACGAACGGCGGCGCCTCACGGGCATCCAAGGGCGGGGATGGAACGGCAAGACCGAGGCGGTCCTCGGGGTGGTTGATGGGTCGGCGGAGGTGGAAGGAGTCGCCGGCGGCGAGCTCCGCGGCGGAGGGAAGCTACGGTGGTGAAGTGACTTTGGTTCTCCGGTGGTCTTCGATCGAGCTTGGGCAGCTGGGCAGCTCCGCAAGACCACGGGGAGGTTCTTGGTGGCGCTGGATTGGCGAAAGGGCGGCTGGTTGCGACGAATCGCACCGGAGTTTGGCGGCGGCCGAGCCGGCCGGAGTTGAGGAAGACGGCCACTACGGGTCGATCTACTGCTAGGGGAGCTATACGGGGAGTCTCTGAAGTCGCGTGAGTGCTCGGAGGGGCTCGGGGACCCTTTATATAGCGCTCGAGGCAGGTTCCCGCGGTGGCAGAGGAGAGGATCGCCGGCGACAGCCGTTGCTGTAGTTGCAGGGCATCTTGGCGGCGACGAACGCGTTGCGACGAGCGGGGGGATAAGCACGGCCTGTGCTCTGGGGCAGCCGGCGTGCGCTGGTGGTTTGGGCGGCGCCGTCCGCGGCAGAATCTGCTGCCGACGCCAGCGTGCCGCCAAGGGCACGGCCAGCGGCGCAGCAGGATGCCAGAGAGATCGTGGAGCAGGGGGCGGCTAGTGCGCGGCTCAGCGATGCAGAGGGGGCCAGGGTCGGGTCGCGTCGAGTGCGGCAGTGCGGCGTGTCGGCGTAGTGCGCGTGCGTGCAAAACGTGCGCTCTGGGCGCGCCCAGAGCACGCACGGCACATGTTCGACGAAATGCCAGCACGCTCTAGAGCTCGAGGGTGGAGCTGGTACTGCACAGGATGGAGGTAGGGGTGGCAAGACACTTAGTGGACAAGGTGGATAGGTCAGGGATTCAAGTCCACAATGCAAACCAGAGAGCTTGCCAAAAAGACTGTGCACACCAGGTGTTCGACAGAATGCCAGATGCACTTAGGCAACTCTTGGAGTGGCCAAAATCTCCAGATCAATGTCTCTTTAGATGCAGGAGATGATGGCAAGGTTAGTTTGGCAAAGACAGAAAGTTGATAGTGCAAGTTTTGCAAAACACCAGCTTTGGGCAGAAAGAAAAAGGGTTTAGAACATGCACTTCAAAATCTCCAATGAGCCCAATCTCCTGGACTTAAGAGTTTGGTAGGGAGGGCTACAAGTAGGAGAAAGCTCAGGGTCACTAGAGCAAGGAAAAATATGTTTGCAGTACAAATCACCAAAGTGAGCCAGAATGCAAAAGAGGTTGATCCACTCAAATTTTCGAAAGAACATCATTGGGTTTTTGCTTGAAGATGAATTGTATGCATCCATTGACATCTCCAAACACTTGGAAGAATTTTTAAAGAAATATTTAAAAGGGTTGCAGTGTAAAAGTGCCTACTAGACCAGATTGGAAAAGTTGGTGAAGAGCTCAAAATCTCCAATGACCAGGAGGTATTTTTGCATAAAAGTGATGTGGGAACATCACATGTCATCCCCAAATTTTGGTGGAATTTTTGAAAACATTTGTCAAGAGGTTGTAGTGCAAATAGACTCCAAATGCAAAAGAAACCATTTTATAAGAGCAAAGTTTTGGGAAAATAAATCTTGCAACATTTGAATCCACTGAATAAATAATTGCTTTATTATAGAGAGAAATAAAGTTCAACAATACCTTTGAAGGTTTTTCCCACAAGAGGTATAAAATCCAAAATCACAAAAGTTAAAACTTGACAATTGGAGAAGTTTTATTTCCTGGCAACATTTTAATAAATAAAACAAGGCCAAAATTTTGGGTGTCACAACACTACCCCCCTTAAGAAAAATCTCGTCCTCGAGATTTGTTCAAAGTTGTTTTGAACAAGAATTGTTTTGAAACAAAATTTGTTTTTATCAGAGAAAACCTCTAATTGCACAAAAGCAAAACGGCTGCAGTGAGAGGGCAATAAGTGGTGTAAAACCATAGTGTGGTACACTGGCGTGGCGTGGAAAAATCCACGGCTAGGGAAAACGAGATATTTCTACGGGATACAGTAATTTAGAATAAATTCTAAATTACTAAAATACGCTGGTCGCACCCGAGAGCACAGTGCTCTCTCTGGCTGACAGGTGGGCCCAGGGCCCACTGTCGGCCTCTTCTCCTACCTCTGGCTCTGTCTCTCGCGCGCTCTCCCGCGCTTCCTCCACCGGCGATGCCTAGCTCGTAGGGCATCAAGGTCGTACCGTGGTAGTGCGCGGCGTGCTAGCTGCTGGTGCAGCGTGCACTCACCTCGCGGGCCAGGGCGCGGTCGGCACTGCTCGCGGACTCACCTCCGAACACCGGCGGCCGAACGACGGGTGGCGCTGGTGGACCTCGCCCACCGTACACTGATCTCGGGCTATAAAACGATCGCGGTGCTCCTCTCTTCTCCCTCACACCCGGCCTCGCTCCTACTCCTCCTTCCTTCTGCTCCATAGCTGCTGGCAGGAGGTCGAGCCGAGGCTCTAATGGCGGAGGCAATGCCGGACTGGTATGTGGTCCTGGTGTGTGGGGGCTTGGCGGTGCTGCTGGGGTTCTCCGTGCTCCTGTGCGTGATGATCCTGGATGATCATCGTGATGCTGCCGCTCGAGGGTTAGCTCGTCGCGGTGGCGGCGATCACGTGGATTAGACGCGGCATCGGGGCTGACTGCTGTCGGAGTGCTGGGGCAGCTCGCGCTCGGATGTACACTCAGAAATCTCTCTCACTGAGACTGAGGTGTCCTCGAGTGTGGTTAGATAGGCGCAAAAATGTGCTCAGAGATATGTAACAGTGCTCATGGTTGAGTGGTGGCTGCTGAGAGCTTGCTGTAACGATGATGCGTGAATAAAAATCTATGCCGGGAAAAAGCATATATACGTAGCAATAACTCGGGGAAAAGAAATCTCCTCGAAAACATGTTGCGAGAGAAGAAATAATTAAAACAAAACTAACAGCAGTAACATTGCTCACAAAACAGGAATTAAAGAAAAACGGATCCTTTGCACAAAGATTTTACGGACATGCTGCAACACATAAATACAAGTACTGGGACAATAAATACATCGGAGGAGTTGACAAAGAAAATGGTAAAGCGACAGGGTCCTGAGAAAACGCTTCTGGCACCGGGGCACACTCCTCTTCTATTCGGGGAAGCGGGTTAACAAGTCGATGAATGCGCCCTTCTTGGTCAGGCCTCAGTGGTCTGCCAATAGCGATCCGAGGATTTAAATCAGCGAGGCTCTGGAGATAGCCCATCACTCGCTGAGTTAAACGCTCCTGGGCAATGACGTACTGGGCAAGGTTGGCCAGCACTGGATCTCTCTCGATGCGCCCACCGAGAAAAGATGCAACTTCTCCGGGTGCTGCACGACTCGGAAAATAATAGTACCCTCGCTCACTGGCATAGGGCACTGCGAATCGAAGACGAGTGAGCGCCTCGTACGCAGCAGCTTCTATGGCCATATGCGGAGTCGGCATGGATCTCCCCACGAAGGAGACTTCCGTTGGGTCTTGGTTTGGGTAGGCGGGAGGGATGTGCACCACTGCCCAATATTTCGAGGTGGAAGGGGTGATCCTCGATTTGAGCAGCTCGTACTGGGGTGGACGGGTGGCGCTCATAGTACTGCAGGTAAAGTCCCACAATAATTTGACAAAACTGCCGGGGGTTGCGTCTGGGGTTCTCAGATAGATGCTGGGGGTCGACATGGCAAGGAAAGGCTGTGAAAGCGGCGCACAGAGGTGAGGGGTGCTCGGCAAGGTCACGAAGTGGCCTTTATATAGCACCGGGGCTGGGATTAATCACCGGGGTGAAGGGTAACTGGTTGACGATCCTGTACTCGGGTCAAAGCCACAGATATACATATCACATAAAGGTGACGGATTACTGTGGGCGTTGACGGGGTTGGTCTAGGTAGCTGCGTCCGAAAAAAATAAAAATGCAACTGTACGCCAACGTACACATGCATAGCTACTACTCCAACAACAAGGGTGCTCAAACAGACAGCATGCAACAAAAGCGATACAAGACCACACATTCCAAAGCGTAGGAAAACTAAAACTCGATACAACTTTGAGCGACTTAGTCCACTTCGTTAATGTCTAAGTGGGCTGGCCTTGCGGACGCCGATGCTTCTCCACGGTTCTCACCGTTGGGATTTGCCGGTTGAGGCTGAGGTGCTGCAGGGTCGGGGAGATGGTGATGACCATCCCGGGGGTTGTTGGCCCAAATCCCGTTGGAATGGGTTTCCAAAAGGTGACGAAGCGCTTCTGGGGTCACCAAAGTGCTCTGGTTGATGGCTGGCGCAGTCCTCAAGGGATCGATCAGGTGTCCGAACAGCACGACTGGGTTGTCGGTGTCGGGCTCCGCTCCTCTTCTCGCCGGGGCTCGGCGAACTAGCTCTCCACGAGCTGCGATCAGATCGAGGGTGACCTGATCGAACAGTTGTTCTAGTGCGCTTACATAGCGCACCAGATGAACAGCGCAGGATCCGTCTCGTGGTCTCCGTTGGCAACTTGGGGCGGCCTACCATACCCGTCGCGACTAGGGTAGTAGTAGAACGAGAGACAGTTAACTATGGGCGACAAGTGCCGGAGTTGAACTATAGCTTCGCGGGCTGCCAGTTGGATGGCTTGAGGCTCGAAGGGAGTTGTCCTTCCAGTGAACCTGTAGGGGCGTTCTGGCGACAGACCCCTACCGTAGATGTGCACAGTGGCCCAATACTGACGGCTCTCACCGTACATGGGTCCCTGGTACACAACATACTCAGGAGGCTCTTCTAATGCATAGGCACGGCGGGTGAGGTTTGCGAGCATGGTCACAAAACCTCCAAGGTTGGTTGCTGTGGTCTCATTGTGAACAATGGGGCCAGGCATCGTGGCTGGGTTTGGGGGAAGAGGCTGTGCTGTGCCGAGGCTAGCGTGCCCTTTTTATAGGAAAAGGGGACGGAGTCTTCCTCCGCACGCTGCGATAGAGACGGGTTGGGGGTCGGTCAATGGCGCGCGATCGACGGGCTAGGTTGATAGGTTGGGCACCGTCCGCCGGAAAGGGCGTGGGGTCACTGTGGAGCTACCTTGCGCGGGAAGCTTGACCGGGGTTAGGCTAAGGTCTGGTGGTCTGGGTTGACCTCGGTTTATTGACCCGGCTAGGATAGGATTAGCCAATGGTCAGCCTGGCTCTGATACCAAGTCTGTCACGACCGGATTTTCAGGATATAAATTCGCAGAAAAACGGCCTGTGTGCTCCCCAGCCCCAGGATTACTGTTAGCTGATGAGGTACCAACTTGATACAAGAATTCCAAGCAAGTACAAAAAAAAAATGTAGTACAAGACCATTTAGGCCTAGGAGTACAACATTTGGTTTGCTAGTGGTTGAGGGCGGAAGCGATTGGGTACATCTGCGTCTATGGGACTCCATTTCCCACAAGAACAGCTGACCAGGATAACTCCTATCTTCGTGAGGCTGCGAACGTCAACGCGTAGGTTCCGAGGTTGTCACCGCGATGCTTATCTCCAAGTAGGGAATCTGGCCAAGACAATAGCCAGGGACAAGCCAGTGAGTACGTTTGAATGTACTCGCAAACATTAAGAACACGGGCATAATAAATCAAACATGCTCCGGGTTAAATAATTGATCACACATCTTGTCACGAACTGTACGAAAGACCAAGATGTACACATGTGGTAAAAATAATTCAAAGTAAAATACTGGGTGCCAAGCGAGGGTCTGAATGACGCCTCGAGCGGAAACTGCAGAATAGTAATACTGGTGCCAAACGAGTGTCTGAAAGACTCCTCGAGCGGAAAATGCGGAATAGTAATACTGGTGCCAAACGAGTGTCTGAATGACTCCTCGAGCGGAAAATGCAGAATAGTAATGCCGCAGTCGGGCGTCTGAGCGACACCACATAAAGGGCTTATAAAGGATAAATGAACAACAAGCATGCCGCAGTCGGGCGTCTGAGCGACGCCACAGAGAGGGCTTAAAAGAGAATAATTACAGTGAATATCCGGGAGGTAGAACCATCCCAAGGATACTCAATAAAATACATAATGGTTAGTCCAAAATAATAAAGATCTTAATCCATAGGGGCCACAAACACAAATAATATTCAGCACAGTCGTTACTCCAACCGAAAACCGATAATATAGTCAAGCCGTATCTCCATCCGAATACCGTTGCTATGATCCAGTTAACCGTGTCTCCATCCGAACACCGTTACAGAGCTCTAGTTGAATCGTTCTCCATCCGAATACCGTTACAGAGTTCTAGTTAAATCGTTCTCCATCCGAATACCGTTACTGAGATTCACTCAGGCTGGGGTCTTTACTCAAGAACAAGACTATCCAACAGGGTATATCCTCTGCAGAGGGAGTACCATTTTCCACGAGTAACGGGATTACTCAGTCCCTCTGGACTAATTCCGTCTACGGTCTTTTGTTTGAAAACACGCCTGACCTGCACACACCAGCTCAACTCACCAGTGCCTGGAATCACACACGACACCTGCCAAGCAAAACTCTAAGTGGGGAGGCTACAACCTCGAGTAGCATGGGATCACAAAATTTATACCGCGCACAAACTAGGGGAACAACCCCCCTCGGCTCCAACCGGAAACACCCATGCCCCCGGACCGAATGACAGGCTTTAATCCGTGGCCACGGGACCTTCATCACGGCCTCTCTGTACGGTGTGTGCTTTGGACATGGGTTGACAACCTACTGAACCATACCCTGTCCCCTGCAGGAACAAGTGGTGGTACCAACAAAAAGGAAGCTATTGATCCATACTCGGTCTACAACCGACTCAGGTGGTCTAAGTATCCGCCAAACATATTACCACTAGTGAAATAAATCATCACTCCTCGAACCTCACCAAGCTATGCCGGGCATACTCGTCTCGACGAGAGATTAGGGACGAGCTCGTGTCTACCCAAGACCACGACTCTCCCGGCTTCCTACCGGTGTGCAAGAGAAGCTCACGAGGATGACCCAAATCACTAGTGTTTCCATCTGCTGACCACAAAACAACTCCAAAGTGCACTCATGCACGAGACTATATCGGTACATAAATCATCACACACACTCCAAGTCAAAAGGTGCTGTGATCACATCCAAACACCACAACAAAATATTATGCCAGAGTTCAGAAATGCTTGACTTCAAGAGTATGCAAAGGATGCACTTATTGGAAGCTTTCCTTTTCCTCAAAAAATCCTATTTTGCAAAATACACAAATACAAATATTTCAAACACAGTACCAAAACTTGTCTCAAATATTTTTGAAATAAATCTTAAAATAAACTAGATTAAATTTGAGAGAGGTAGGAAAAAGAATCAACTCATTTGGAGTTTTATTTTAAAAGTTATAGCCAGTCAAAGTTTGGTCAACTCTGTTTTTTTAAATAAAACCAGAAAAAGGATAACGCTTCGAGGGAAATACGCTTACGCAGCAGGGAAACGCACTCGGGGTTTTGCGCCTCCACTTAAACAGAGAGAGTGCAGACGTGTGGGTCACTGAAAGTGGGTCCAGAGGGCCCACTGGTCAGGTTTGACCGTTTCTTCCCTCCTTCTCCTCTCTGCTGCCCGACGGGAGTGGGGCTCCGGCGATCGTCGGCGACGAACGGCGGCACCTCACGGGCATCCATGGGTGGGGATGGAACGGCAAGACCGAGGCGGTCCTCGGGGTGGTTGATGGGTCGGCGGAGGTGGAAGGAGTCGCCGGCGGCGAGCTCCGCGGCGGAGGGAAGCTACGGTGGTGAAGTGACTTTGGTGCTCCGGTGGTCTTCGATCGAGCTTGGGCAGCTGGGCAGCTCCGCAAGACCACGGGGAGGTTCTTGGTGGCGCTGGATTGGCGAAAGGGCGGCTGGTTGCGACGAATCGCACCAGAGTTTGGCGGCGGCCGAGCCGGCCGGAGTTGAGGAAGACGGCCACTACGGGTCGATCTACTGCTAGGGGAGCTATACGGGGAGTGTCTGAAGTCGCGTGAGTGCTCGGAGGGGCTCGGGGACACTTTATATAGCGCTCGAGGCAGGTTCCCGCGGTGGCAGAGGAGAGGATCGCCGGCGACAGCCGTTGCTGTAGTTGCAGGGCATCTTGGCGGCGACGAACGCGTTGCGACGAGCGGGAGGATAAGCACGGCCTGTGCTCTGGGGCAGCTGGTGTGCGCTGGTGGTTTGGGCGGCGCCGTCCGCGGCAGAATCTGCTGCCGACGCCGGCGTGCCGCCAAGGGCGCGGCCAGCGGCGCAGCAGGATGCCAGAGAGATCGTGGAGCAGGGGGCGGCTAGTGCGCGGCTCAGCGATGCAGAGGGGGCCAGGGTCGGGTCGCGTCGAGTGCGGCAGTGCGGCGTGTCGGCGTAGTGCGCGCGCGTGCAAAACGTGCGCTCTGGGCGCGCCCAGAGCACGCACGGCACATGTTCGACGAAATGCCAGCGCGCTCTAGAGCTCGAGGGTGGAGCTGGTACTGCACAGGATGGAGGTAGGGGTGGCAACACACTTAGTGGACAAGGTGGATAGGTCAGGGATTCAAGTCCACAATGCAAACCAGAGAGGTTGCCAAAAAGACTGTGCACACCACGTGTTCGACAGAATGCCAGATGCACTTAGGCAACTCTTGGAGTGGCCAAAATCTCCAGATCAGTGTCTCTTTAGATGCAGGAGATGATGGCAAGGTTAGTTTGGCAAAGACAGAAAGTTGATAGTGCAAGTTTTGCAAAACACCAGCTTTGGGCAGAAAGAAAAAGGGTTTAGAACATGCACTTCAAAATCTCCAATGAGCCCAATCTCCTGGACTTAAGAGTTTGGTAGGGAGGGCTACAAGTAGGAGAAAGCTCAGGGTCACTAGAGCAAGGAAAAATATGGTTGCAGTACAAATCACCAAAGTGAGCCAGAATGCAAAAGAGGTTGATCCACTCTAATTTTCCAAATAACATCATTGGGTTTTTTCTTGAAGATGAATTGTATGCATCCATTGACATCTCCAAACACTTGGAATAATTTTTAAAGAAATATTTAAAAGGGTTGCAGTGTAAAAGTGCCTACTGGACCAGATTGGAAAAGTTGGTGAAGAGCTCAAAATCTCCAATGACCAGGAGGTATTTTTGCATAAAAGTGATGTGGGAACATCACATGACATCCCCAAATTTTGGTGGAATTTTTGAAAACATTTGTCAAGAGGTTGTAGTGCAAATAGACTCCAAATGCAAAAGAAACCATTTTATAAGAGCAAAGTTTTGGGAAAATAAATCTTGCAACATTTGAATCCACTGAATAAATAATTGCTTTATTATAGATAGAAATCAAGTTCAACAATACCTTTGAAGGTTTTTCCCACAAGAGGTATAAAATCCAAAATCACAAAAGTTAGAACTTCACAATTGGAGAAGTTTTATTTCCTGGCAACATTTTAATAAATAAAACAAGGCCAAAATTTTGGGTGTCACAACAGTGGGAATACTTCCTAAAATATAAACACTTAATCGTGAATATGGAAATATGATTATACAATATTATTGCCTCTATGGAAAATTTCCAACAAGCTCATCGTCAACGGATGGAAGGAGATCCGAGACATACACGACATCATCGAGGCTTGAGACAAGATAATCGGTGTGCTCCACCTAGGATATGCAGTCCCAGTCCTCTTGGTGCATACCATCGGTAAGGCGACTAGTGACGAGTACGTGCCTTCGGAGAGCCCAAAATGCACACATGTGTGTTTACATCAATTTATAATTGCACTTGTGTTGAGTACTTTATATGGAGTATGTGCTAGTAATTGTGTTGAAAAAATTTGATATGTTTAGGCTATGACCCAATGATAAATTGCTAGATTTAGTTTTCGTGGCCCAAAATGGTGCCCTGGAACCACTTGGGCTAAAAAAATGCTGCATGACAACATTGTGATCCTAGTTTGGTTTCCATGGCTCATAGGTGATGCTAAATTGGGTACAACATCCTACCAAAAAAAATAAATGCTATTTATTTATTTTACTCAGGCATTGTTTTACCAACAAGCAACAACGTGCAAAACAATTAGAACGCCACTATGTTGATTCGCTGTTAGCGGTGCTCCGCTTGGAGCAAGCACTACTAGTTGAGATGTTATTGGCGACATTTAGTCTGGATGCTACTGGTAGGTTAGCGTAACGCCCCGGACAGACCCGCCGGTGGTCGTTACTCCTGGAGGGGTCTAGACTGGCCCAACAGATCAATACTAGTCTTCTTTGTGCACTTTGTCCTCACTCGTGTGCACTGGGCGCAACTTCTCGGTCGGTCATCCATCCTGAAATTCCGAATGGGCTCCCGGAAAATAAGAAATTCCTTATTGATATGAGTAGTCTATCATCACTAATAAGCCAGGCTATCACATACACCCCCACTCAGAGAAACTGACGTCCTCGTCGGGCCACAGGAACGTTCCCTCTTGGCACATACATTTGTGCTTCCAGTCCGGCACGTGTGCCATGCCATGTGCCACAGGAGGTAACAAACTTCATGCACAACATGACTGCGCACCTGTCTGCAAACATCCGTGTAACGGCGATGGTCGGCTCTGATACCAACTTGTAATGCCCCGGACACACCCGTCGGTGGTCGTTACTCCTAGCGGGATCTAGACTGGCCCTATAGATCAATACTAGTCTTCTCAGCGCACTTTGTGCTCACTCGTGCACACCGGGAGCAACTTCTCGGTCGGTCACCCATCCTGAAACTACTCCGAGCTGAGCACGCTTAACTTTGGAGTTCTTTCCAAATGGGCTCCCGGAAAAGAAGGAATTCCTTATTGATATGAGTAGTCTATCATCCCTAATAAGCCAGACTATCATGTCGATGTGTTAATAACTAAATATCCATTCATCCAAATGAAACATGTCATATATGCATCTTGCTTAGATTTTCATGTACTTCCACAATCTGCAACTTTCATCCATGTTTAAACTTGTTGTTTGCATTATTTTGCATGAATGACATATTAAAATGGTTTATTTAATAACTAAATAACCGTAGCTCCGAATTTAACAAACTTTATATGTAAATGGGGTGGAAAATGCATAGTTTAACATGGTGCACTTATTTTGCATGGTTAACAACTCTATCCTTATTGATATGAGTAGTCTATCATCCCTAATAAGCTAGGCTATCACATACACCCCCACTCAGAGAAACCGACGTCCTCGTCGGGCCACAGGAATGTTCCCTCTTGGCACATACGTCTGTGCTTCCAGTCCGCCACATGTGCCATGCCGTGTGCCACAGCGGGTCACAAACGTCATGCACAACATGACCGCGCACCTGTCCGCAATCATCCGTGTAACCACGAGGTCGGCTCTGATACCAACTTGTAACGCCCCGGACACACCCGCCGGTGGTCGTTACTCCTGGCGGGATCTAGACTGGCCCCACAGATCAATACTAGTCTTCTCTACGCACTTTGTCCTCACTCGTGCGCACCGGGAGCAACTTCTCGGTCGGTCACCCATCTTGAAACTACTCCAAGCTGAGCACGCTTAACTTTGGAGTTCTTTCCAAATGGGCTCTCGGAAAAGAAGGAATTCCTTATTAATATGAGTAGTCTATCATCCCTAATAAGCCAGGCTATCAAAGTTAGTCATTAGCAGTGTTTGGCCCACACGATGCTACACTACTGCAGGATGCGGCTAACGCGACACTACGATCAGAGACCCTTCGACGAAACTGTGTGCGATGCATTAATCCCAAACGGTGGTGTAAAAAAACGTTAAAAAGGTGCAAAACGTTTGCGATGGAGTATGCATCAAACAAGGTTCAGATTTTAGTTGCGTGTGCGATGCAGGGCATACGGTTCAGTTCAATGAACTGTTTGCGATGAGGAGGAACAAAAGAAACGGGCAGCCAGATGATGGCGTGTGCGATATACAGCATACGGTTCACTCGGATGAGATGTTTTTGATGAGGATGAACAATAGAAACGAGCAGCTAGATAGAGGTTGGTGCGATTGAGGGCATATGCTTCAGAAGGATTAACTATTTGCGATTAGGCAACAGAACAAAAACGGGTCAGCCAGATCAAAGTGTCTGCAATTATTAGCAAAAAAAAGTGTCTATGATTGATGGCATACATTTGACACGGATGAACTCTTTGCGATTAGACACAACAAACTGAAACAGTTAGATAGATCAACGTGTGTGCGCTAGACGGGCACACACATTCTAATTAAAAGAAGCATGCGCGATGCTAATAATGAGCGCGCACGATTGTTGGAACAAGACGTGTGCGGACATTGCCTATTGGGGTGCACCCTGTTGTGCAAACGCCACGTACGCGGCCGAGAAGGTGTACGTGCCCACGTTATGCCTTCCGGGAATAGTGCCGCACTTATAACCGTCAGTAAATTTTGAGCCCGCGTCCCGTCACATTCCAAATTGCAAACCTGTTCACATCGATCAAAACCTAAATGGTATCCCACTTAGGAGCGTATTAGTACTCGGTTATAGATACTACTACTCCAAGATGACTGCACATTCCTCCTCAACTCCTCATCCACAAAAACAAACAAGTCATTCATCATTGTTCCCTTGCGTCTGCCATGGCCAGCATGAGTTCTGGGTCGAGAGATTGCCACCAGGGAGAGGCGACATGGAAGCGGAAGCACGAGAGATGTCCCGCCTCGCCGCGAAAGCAGCCAACATGTCCAGCCGCGCCGCCGAAGCAGCACGGAGGTCCAGCCGAGCCGTCGATGTAGCAAACTGGTCCAGCAGCGCCGCGGAAGCAGAAGAGATGTCCCGCCGCGCTGCGAATGCAGCAGAGATGTCCTCCCGCGCTGCGGCGGCCTAGGAAAATGTCTCGCAGGCAGGCGAGGACTCTTACAGGCACATGTGTGCCATCATCCTTAGGCAGATGGACCAGATCTCCAGCTTGGCAGATGAACTAAAAGCCTTGTTTTAATAGTCTACCGGCGTCATCCGACAACTAAATGAGAGCAATGCGAAGCTCCGGGCGCGACCTGCTGAGGGCGAAGTTCGTCGGAAGTGCAGAGCAGCAGGAGGAGACCACTGCCTTGTTGAAGGGGACTGGCGTCACCATCAAGAAACTTATGGACGAGAATGCCATGCTGCGCATCGAGCGCAGAAGGCTGGTGGCGGAATCCGTGGATGCTCTCAAGCAGCATCTTGAGGACAATAAAGAGCTCATCGTCGCTCGTTGCAGAGACTAGTTCCCACGGCCAGCAACAACGCATCAAGAAAGTAGAGGTCAGCGAGCCAGATCGTTGTCTTCCTTCTTCTTCTGCCCTTGTGTATTTCAGGCGTTGCCGCATGTGTCTTTTTTAATTTATGTTCCTAAATATGTAAGACAAGTATTATCCACTGTCATCGTCCTTATATTCATCATGCTTGCTATAAGTCGCAGTCGATGCTATATAGGTCTGTCGGATCTTACATCAAGATCCGTGCAAAACTTTCTTTTCAAATTTTCATTTTTCTCTCTTAAATTTCAGTCTAGTGAGACATATAGCCACGCCGTAGAACAGGGCTCGGGCGCCATTAATGGAGACGTTGGGAGGGAGGTGCACGGTGGGTAGCGGTCAAAGGGCTCTCCTCCTGATGAGCACGCGCAGCGGTCTGATCGCACACCTCCCGTACTCAAATAGCTACCCCGCACGGCACCTCCTAGCCAATAAAAAGGGGACGCGTGGTGGCACGTAATTGGTCAGTACAACGCCCACGGTTTCAATAATACTTGTGTTTTCGATTTGTAATGTGACAACACTTGTTCCAAAATGAATTTGTTGATTATTAATGTGTGCGCCTTCGCAGATCGGACAGAAAAATTACCACAGCAGGTTGGTGCCATGTCATGACACCATGCCAAGTTTCATGATTTTCAGGCATGTTTTGGATTTACAGGAATTAGAAAACCAAGTTTCTCAATTTTTCCGGCCGATCCACGACGCCCAGATGTTTGAATTTCATTCCCATTTCTTTCATGGGACCTAGAAATTCACCCAAGGACACACATGTGATTTTTCAACCAACTTTGGTGCACCAGAGCATATGCTTGTAGTTCAAATTTGAATTATGCACATTAAATGCCCAGAAACTCAATTAATGTATAAAAAAGGCCAAATGAACCCCGAAAAATTTCAAAATTAAACACAACACTCCTGTTGTTCTATGTTGACACTAGAAATTTTTTGAAAGCAATAAGAGGCAACGGATATTATTCCGTCCCCAAAGATGGCACGTTCCCTACCGAAACCATCACGCTTGTTGTGAGAAGCTCTGGTCTGTGAGAAGCTTATACCCAAACATGCCATAAATGGGACAAAATTTTTACCACGACATGTTGATGTTGCTCCATGATAGCATGCCAAGTTTCATGAATTTCTGACGAGTTTTGGATTTACTGGAATTTAAAAAGCAGGTATCTCAATGTTTTGCCGGCAATCAACAGTCCCCTAGTATTTGAATTTCATTCCCATCTCTTGCATGGGACCTAGAAATTCACCCAAGGACACACATGTGATTTTTTAACCAACTTTGGTGCACTGGAGCATGTGCTTGTAGTTCAAATTTGAATTATGCACATTAAATGCCCAAAAACTCAATTAATGTATAAAAAAGGCCAAACGAACCCCGAAAAATTCCAAAATTAAACACAACACTCCTGTTGTTCTATGTTGACACTAGAAAAGTTTTGAAAGCAATAAGAAAAGAGGCAACGGATATCGTTCCGTCCCCAAAGGTGGCACGTTCCCTACTGATAACTACTGGTGGGCGTCGGTCCTAAACAAACAGTTTTTACCCCTTTCTGTGACGGCATTTGGCACCGTCGCCAAGTGAGTGTGTGCGATAGGGTGTCCTCCCCACACGACCCAGAAATCGTCGGGGATAGGCCCTCCTGGGACCCAGGCTGGGGCCGTGTGCGATCGGGCGAGGCATCAAAACCCAATCATTTCCGTAGGTATTTACATCCCACACGGTAATCCGAGAAAATCATTTCCGTAGGTATGTACATGCCACACGGTAATCCGAGAAAATCATTTCCGTAGGTATGTACATCCCACACGGTAATCCGAGAAAATCATTTCCGTAGGTATGTACATCCCACACGGCAATCCGAGAAAATCATTTCCGTAGGTATGTACATCCGACACGGTGAATCCTAGAAAAACATTTCCGTTCGTATGTATATCACACACAGTCAATCCAAGGAATACGTTTCCGTTCGGACGTAAATCCCGCACAATTTTATGTGTAGGCTCGTGTGTGAAAGTTGTAACTATCAAACACAGTCTTCCTTGGTTAACTGTTTGCTTTTATCAACTATATCACACACGATTTGATGAAGAAAACTGTGTGGCATTGGGCTATCCATCGCAAGCGCTTTTATTGCTAGAACCATTTGCAAAGGTCCATGACACATTTAGCAGGTTTATTAGTTTACAATTAATAATTCCAGTATTATGCAAATTCACATTTCATATCAAACGGCTGTTTGCCAATTTCATACCAGGCACATAAATATATTATAACATCACAGTACGGTAGCTACATGAAAACAGCACAGTACAACATATAGCTAGTTCAACTTCATAAGAACAATATATTCATTTCCCTAATCGAGATCATCCAGGCTCGTCTTATCCACCTCTGCTTGTAGTTTAGTAAGAACCCATTTTGCACGGGCCAACTGGGAAAGTGCCTCCTCCTTCGCCAACACCATCTTAGCAAAGTCCTTTCTAAAAAAGTCTGAGCTCATTCTCCACCTTCAACTTTTTACCCCGCATCTTGAAATATGCTTCAGCATTTCTCTAAGCCTAGCTGTGTTCACTTCCTCATACATGCTCCAAAGCTTCGTTAGGCACATCTTCAAAGACTGTGGCCACTCTTTATCAACCCACTCAGAGTAAGAACACTTCCGTTCAGTCTATAATATTTAAAACTAGACCAGTAACAATTGTAGGGGAAATGGGTTTATAGCAACATAGAAAGTCACCAATGCTTATTTTGAAAAACTGAAGAAACATGTTAATTATGACATATCTTCTCAAAAAGATCAATGTGCAAATGAAATAATTGGTACCGAGACAACAACCAAATTCTGGAACATCGGATGCTATAATTAACTACAACGATGCTACAAGTTGTTACTCATGTACAATAAATAACAAATTGAACATTTTATGAGGAAGGTAAATATAACTACAACAGCATAGCGATAGTGTTTGGATGACAGCAAATTGGTACTAACAGGTGTGTACATACACAAATTTAGTAGCATTGAACTAATAGCATTAAGGCCGTCCACTATGTATGCCAAAACTGGTGTAAACACAACTGTTGCTACATGTCGCACCGGTGCCCTGAACTGGCGAGCCGATGCAGCGGAAAAAAAATCAGGGAGCCGGACTCCAGAGCATGTAGTTGCTCCGATACCCAGTTCCTTCGTGCCATAAAGATATAGTATTTTACTGCTTGGCTGCTCAAATGTGAGGACCAAAGTTGGCTGCACAAACTGTTTAAGCGGTGCCAAATAATTTTCTAATGGCACCGCTGATGAGATGGCAACAATTTAAGATACTAGGTACAAACTGTGACACTGTCTTAGGATGCGTTTGGTTGAAGGTGTGGTATGAATGGGTTGGGACCGTGACAGTGTCTGAATCACATCTAACAAATGATTTGTAACAACGGAAGAGGGTCTAACCTTCTCTGCACATGCCAGAAACTTCCTCCCAGTGTCCACAGAATCAAACGCAAGTAGCTTCACGCATGGAGATTGATGGTGACAATGAGCAGATAGATCTTCAGCCACCCCGCTCCATTCGTTGCTACTTATGGTCTTAGGGAGCTACAAGATGAAGAAACGACTCAAATCGACCTCCGGGTAAAAATCCTTCATTCCAAGTCATAGCCCGAGAGAGAGAAGAGAGGCATACCCGGGTGGTGAAGGAGTAGTCGCTGGAGGAGGAACCGCTGGAGATGTCTTTGAAGAAGACCATGGCGACCCCGGCGGTAGGATGCGAGACGGCGAGAGCGAGGAAGCGGCTATAGCTTAGCAAGGAAGGAAGGAAGGAGGAAACAGGGGAAATGTGACTTGTGGTCGGGGAGAAAGGGGGTGGGGAAGAGGGAAGGGGCGAGGGTAGATATTTTGGTGGTAGGCCAAAATTTGGAAATGTGGAGGGAAACTTTGCGTGCGGTGCCGCCGGACATTCACTTTGAATGATTGTGTGCATCGCAAACGATTCTTCTGCTTTACTCGCATGGGATGAGTTTGATAATTCAAATGTTGGTCTCAAGGCATGGGCACATTCACTTTGAATGCGCGCGGTGCCGCCGGACCATTCACTTTGAACGATTGTGTGCATCGCAAACGATTCTTCTACTTTACGTGCATGGGATGAGTTTGATAACTCAAATTTTGGTGGAAATTTCCCCGGGTGCGTCATTGCATAATTTAACATTGCTTGCTAATTTGGGCACACAAAAGAGTGTACAGTAGACATACCACACTTACTGAATCGAGCAATTTTAGTAATTACACAGATCCAGTTGACCTAAACATTGCTCTAACAAAAGACCAGCATTAAAAACAAAGCCTACGTACGCATAATTAAAAATCTGCCGCTGCGCCGACCCATGCATCGCCGGTGTGAGATGAGATGTCGATGACTTGTCCTGGCAACATGCCACCGTTGGTGGACTCCGCGTCCCCCCTGCTAAAGTCGACCGCGTCCTCGTCCTCCTCCTCATCCTCGGCGCCGCCCTAGAGGTTGTAGTACTCCTAGTAGTGGCTGTGCCAGAGCTCGCATTGGTACTCCACCGCCGATTCACCGACGGACAGACTCTTCTCTACATCGACCTCGGCCACACGCAACTCCTCCTCCCGGCGCTCCTCAATCTCCGCCGCCTCCTGCATCTCCAGCTCCCGCTCAACGTCCAAATGAGGAAGCAGGTGCTCCATGGCCACCACTGCCTTTTCAAATGTGGGTTGCATCCTTGAGTCCGAGGTAGCATGGAATATCTTGGCGTGGGCATCCTCGATCTTGGCGTGGATGGCCTCGACCCAGGCAGGGCGACATCAGCGGCACGGACGACACCTCGAGCTCTCTCGGCGTTTGCAACCTCCATCGCAGCAGCAGCTACAGCCGTCTCGGCTACTGCAGCTGCCCTGTCGGCTACCGCAGACGCCCTCTCAGCGGAAGTAGCCGCGCTCAATGTGGATGCGGCGGCACTCTCGGCGTAGGTGGTCGCGCCCTCGGCGCAG
>NC_057799.1:617122155-617123794 GCF_018294505.1 Triticum aestivum | reverse complement strand
ATGGTATGAGCCTTCACGAAGCGTTTCCCCGGCGTCATCTTTGCAAGAAGGGGGTGTAGGAATGGTGATCGGGATTCGTGGATTCGGGGGTTGCCGACACTAGAGTAGACGAGCCTGCGAAGCTTAAGGAGGGAGACTTAAATAGACCCAGATATTTTCATCGCAAACGGTTCCTAGAAAACAACTATGTGTGGTGTTGTAGATATTTTTTATTAGCTGTGAAAGACGAATTTGGAATAAAGTGCCAACAGATGGTGTTTTAAATGAACGAGAAATTTTGTAGTACTAATAAAACTGTCATGTCAAATTTTGGAAAATTTCAGGCGTCATTTGACCTTCTAAGACATTTAAGTGACTTTCTAGCCATTTAATGACCGCAATTGAAATTTGAACTACATGTACATGCAACAGCTAACCATAACGGTTTGAAAACTCATATTTCGTGAATTTTGTGCGATTTAATCCCATGTGCAGTAAATTGGATGGAATTTTTAAACATATTGGTCTAACGGCTATGACACAATTAAGCATGGAGTGACATGGCATTTTTATTCCAAAAAATTAAAAAAATCATAAACACATGAAACCTTGGTTGATGTAATGTCATTCCACCAAGATGATGTAGTAAAAAAATGGCATGTTTGACCAAAGATTGGACACACACCCCTCACAAACCGGAGCAACTCACTAGAAGTCTCGTGGTTTCGAGAGGGAACAATGCATGTTTGATGACGAATGGGAGATAGCTTCCTCTTACGGCCTTCAAATTTTTTTCTACGTCTAACGTGCACTACTACAACTGTAAATGTGATATTTTTGAAAATTCTAGGGGTCATTTGACCTTTTAAAGACATTTAAGCGATTTTCTAGCCATTTAATGACCATAATTCAAATTTGAACCACATCTACATGCAACGCGTAACCGAAACGGTTTGAAAAATCACATTTGTGTACTTGTGTGCGAGTTAATTCTATGTGCAGTAAACTAGAAGGAATTTTCAAACATATTTGTATCATGACATGGACACATATGCATGAATACATATGCATGGAGTGGCATGGCATTTTAATTCCAAAAAAATTATAAACACATGAAACCTTGGTTGATGTAACACTACAAAAAAAAAGACACATCCGTGACATTTTGGGCTGAACGAAAAAAACTTTTGTCATACTTATGACACTTCTATGACGATAATTGTGACAAAACCCGGTATCATCATAGATGTGGTGGGCTCCTACTTCTATGACAAAAAATCATGACCGAAAATGGGCTTTTCGTCCTGGGAGGGACGGAGACACAGCTGCATGACATTCTTTGGGCCGTCCATGATGGAAAAACGTGGTAGAAGCGAGGGCGAGGAAAATTTCAGCGAGTTCCCGGTTACGGTGGGTGGTCGGGGGCCGAGCGATGCGCGTTTCTCTCGTACACGTACGCGCGTGTGTGCGAGGCGTTGGTTCTAACTGAACCCGAGCGAGGCGTTGGGCTCTAACTAAACCCGAGCGATTGCACTGCAGGCTACGCGTTACTGAACCCGAGCGATCGATCGATGGCTCTTAACTGAACCCGATCGAGCGATTCCTTCGCTACTGCTGCTAACTGAAGCCGATCGATGCTGCCTCTGGATGAACTGTGAGC
>NC_057799.1:617082572-617121723 GCF_018294505.1 Triticum aestivum | reverse complement strand
GCGTTGCCTCTGGATGAACAGCACCCCGATCGATCGAGCCAGTTGGGGCTCGATGAACAGGACACCGTGGAGGGCTGGATGAACAGGACGACCCCGTGGAGGGCTGGATGAACAGTAGACGGTGGAGGGGTGGATGAACAGTAGTCCGTGGAGGGGTGGTTGAACAGGAGCCCGTGGAGAGGGGTGGTTGAATAGTAGCCGGTGGAGTAGCGCGCGGTGGAGGCTGGATGAACAGGAGGCCGTGGATGAATAGTCACAGGTGGAGGCTGGAGGAAGTCGACGGTGGATGAATAGTAGCCCGTGGAGGCTAGAGGAGGTCGACGGTGGAGATGAACAGTATCCCGTGGAGTCCCGTTTTGCGGTACGCCACACCCCTCCCGATGAACATGACCCCCGTTTTGACCGTAGCACTCCAACACAAGTCCGTTTCCTCCGTTTTGCGGTACGCCACACCCCTCCCGATCAACAGGACCCTGTTTCGACCATAGGAGGTCCAACGCAAGTCCGTTTCTCCGTTTTGCGGTACGCCAGACCCCTCCCGATGAACAGGATCCCGTTTCGAACGTGGCTGGTCGAACACAAGGCCGTTTCCTCCGTTCCGCGATACGCCAGGCCTCGTTCGCCTGTTTCGTCCAAGCCGGTTGGCTCCAATGCGTTCTGTTGCCTCCCGATGAACATGACGCATTCCGTTGCCTCCCGATGAACACGACGCATTCCGTTGCCTCAACATGAAGACGACGCCGACGCAGTTTTTCCGTTCTGACCCAGCCATGTACACGAGCCATAGCCGTACGTATGCGCGAGTAGGCATTTGAGACCCCGCTCGTATGTACGTGCGTGGCCGTATTTACTTTCTTGCACCCTGGCCGTTGTACGTACGTGTACATGCTACGTGCGTGCCTCTACTATGACACGTGCGCGCCTCTACTAAGACACGTGCGCGCCTCTACATCGACCAGTATGTACATACACGTTCGCGACCAGAATGACAACGCTACGTACGCTTCAACCAGGTGGTCCCGACTATCAGGCACTTCCTTGCATGCGAAGATGTAGATGGTGGGTCCCAGCAGATAGGGGGCAAATCGTTTTTCTTTTCGGACGCACTTCCTTGTGTGCAAAGATGTAGCTAGTGGGTCCCAGCAGTCAGGGGGCGAATCATTTTTTTCACAAAATATGGTGGCCCGTCCGGTGGGTCCCTGCTGTCAGGTGGAGGAATAATTATTTTGAGGCAATTCCTTGCGGCTGCCGTGGACCCAGCTGTCAGCCTCTCCACGTACAGTACTCTTCTGATGGAAGTCGGTCATTGACCACATTGACCACGCCACGCCGAGAGCACCACGGCAGTGGACGACGGTGAGGCGTAGGAAGGGGACGACGCGGAGCCGGGGAAGACGCAGTAGTGGATGCCCACGCGAAGAGGAGTACGAGGGTTCACTGGTTCGGCTGCGGTGTGAGGCTGCCGTCGCCGCAGAATAACAGGGGGTGTGGGTGAGGAGAGGGATGGCCTGGCCAGCGGCGGGACTAGTAGGGGGCGGTGAGGCCTCCGCGGCATCACAGCCGGCCATGGGAGGCAGGAGGATGCGGCACGACCGGCGCTGCTTTGGGCGGCTGGAGCACGAAGACCAGAGGTTGAAGAAGCACTACAGCCGTTGGATGGACATCGTACGGTCACTGGAGCTAGAATCGTTCATATTAACTAAGTTGACAAAGCCCTCCGTCCCCATGAACTTAGTAGGCCCACAAGTCAGCCTCCCACCAAGGTGAGTCCCAGCTAGCAGGGGAGTATTCATTTTTTTGTGCGTAATAAGTAGGCATTTCCGGTGGGTCCGAGCTGACAGCGGGGTGAACGTTTTTTTCGCGAAATACAGAGGCCCTTCCGGTGGGTTCCAGCTGTCGGTGTCAAAACCGGCGGATCTCGGGTAGGGGGTCCCGAACTGTGCGTCTAAGGCTAATGGTAACAGGAGGCAGGGGACACAATGTTTACCCAGGTTCGGGCCCTCTTCATGGAGGTAATACCCTACTTCCTGCTTGATTGATCTTGGTGATATGAGTATTACAAGAGTTGATCTACCACGAGATCGTAGAGGCTAAACCATAGAAGCTAGCCTATGGTTATGATTGTTGTTGTCCTACATACTAAACCCTCCGGTTTATATAGACACCGGAGGGGGATAGGATTACACAGAGTCGGTTACAGAGAAGGAGATCTACATATCCGAATTGCCAAGCTTGCCTTCCACACAAAGGAGAGTCCCACCCGGACACGGGACGAAGTCTTCAATCTTGTATCTTCATAGTCCAACAGTCCAGCCAAAGTATATAGTCCGGCTGTCCGAGGACCCGCTAATCCAGGACTCCCTCAGTAGCCCCTGAACCAGGCTTCAATGACGATGACTCCGGCGCGTTGATTGTTTTCGGTATTGCAAGGCTGGTTCTTCTCCAAATCCAGAGAACCTGTTGTGACGAGTAGTGTCCGGCTTCCCATTAATGTTGCACTCCTCGGCTTCTGTACCTTAATAATGGTAATCTCCACGTGTCAAGCGAATGCGAGAAGTCGGGGCATTTTTTACATCTGCCACCCTGACCATGTTAGTAAATCATCTATTAAAGAGACGGGGATCCTTAGATCCAAATCACACTATCTTCCCCAAGCGAGGAATCACCAGAGCGCGCCCGAAAAACCATCCCATCATGGCCGGCCACCACAGCTCCTCCTCTCGCTACCATAGCGCTAAGCCAGGCGATTGGGTGAAGTGTACCGTATCCCACGGCCGGTTGGTGGAGTTGCAGACCCAGGGGTTTCTCCCGTCCGCATATATGGTCCCCGTCCGAGCCAGGCTAGCCACTTACAATGGCGGGGAGCAAGAGGAGAGTTTACCCAACCCATCCAGGGGGAGCGGGTATGCCTTGTCCCTTACTTGCTGAGGGGCCTCAGATTTCCAATCCATCCGTTCCTCCACGGGCTCCTGGAGTACTACGGCCTCTAGCTGCATAACTTCACTCCCGCCTCCCTATTACACATCGCAGGCTACGTCGCCCTTTGCGAGCTTTTTCTGGGCTGCGAAGCTCATTTTGAGCTATGGAAGAGGCTATTCTGCCTCGTCCCCCGCACTCAGGAGGGGTCGATATATCAAATGGGCGGAGCCAGAATATGGCGTATCGCCGGAACCGGATACCTGTTAGGTACTCTGAAGAAGACGTCTGAAGACTGGCCTTCGGAGTGGTTTTATATGGAGGACGTCCCCCTTTTGGACCCTATTCGGATGGGCCTTCCTGAGTTTGCTAATGCCCCGTTGAAGAAACGCCACAACTGGCGCCCACGGTGCCCCCAGGAGGAAGATAACAGAGAAGTCCTTTACCTGATGGGCAGGATAAGAATGCTGGCCAAATCAGGATTGACAATAATCGAGGTTATGTCAATATGTATAATGCGGGGGGTGCAGCCACTTCAGTATCGGGGGAAACCCATGTGGCACTTCAATGGAGAAGACGATGCCACCTGCTGCGGTCGTAAAGGTCCGGACTCCGCCACTGCTCTGGCGAAAATACTGTCCGATTTGTACAAAGGAGAAGAAGAGGAGTTTATCCGTATTAAGCCACGGAATGGATTTTCCATGTACAACCCCCCAAGCTGGGTGAGCCGCTATCTTTTACTCAACTCGATCCATTCATTCCCGCATTCCTCATCACAAATATTTATCTTCCTAATTCATGGCAGGAACTGCGAAAGCTGTGAGGGAGGTCCACAGCCCGCCTCCACAGCCAGAGGACCCTGACCGGGCCCTCGACCCCGGACTCGAAGAAGATCCGGACGTATTTGTGGAGCTCGTCGACAGGACGTTTTACTAGTTAAGCCGTGACGGTGCCTTGGTGGCCATCATAGCCAATTATCCTGGCCTACTCCCTGCATCGCATGTAAGTAAAACCGGAGTCCTAACTTCCGAGAAGGATCCCTTCTCTGCACTTTACCCACCGCACATGCATTGCGTTTTATAGGGAAGGCCATCTGGGCACCGTGCCGAACCCGTGGTGACTCGCCAACAAGGGGCACGGAAGCCGGGTAGGCTTAAAAGGAAGGCGGTCAGGACTGAGATGCCGTCGCAAAGGTATGATTCAAAACAATGTCCCTTGTCCCCTGGCAGAAAGAGTACTCGCTGGACTGTGACCGGAGATCCTGCCAGCCGCGCCTCCACCAGCCGGACTCAAGAACCGGACTCGAGGGCGGAGGCCAACGTGGGGACAACGCCGGACGGTCCTCCTACAGAGGATGCGGATAGAATATCCGCTACAAATTCCGGGGTGGAGAGCGCCATGAATCACAGGCGTCGTCGGGCCGTACTCCGCGACCCTAATTTCTCCGAAGAGGCGTTTAATGTCTTCAACTCGGGAGACGCGTACATCCAGGCTGCTCGAGGTGGGCTTGCTAGAGCCACAGACCAGTATTTAAAGGATATACGGGTAAGAAAAATCTGATAATTATGTATATCAGTAGCCCCTGAGACTTGAAACAGTTGGCACAAATCATTTAAGGATCATTGTATGCCTAGGTTCTTACAGAGAAGAATACCCATTTGTCTCAAGAGTTGGGGGAGTGCAAAGCCCAGCTAAGGGCCACAGTTGCCGAAATGGAGGAATCCAAGAAGGCCTCTTCTGGTAATACTTGTCTTGGTCAACAAGAATGTAATAACATGTACCAGTTAGCGTTCGGCATGCTCACAAATCTAACAATAGATTCCGCAGGCAATCCCAGAGTGAATCCGAAGATAGTACCAGGGGATGAGCAACATGCTCAATGACAATTAGAGGCTGGCGACCGCGTGCTTACACGGATTATTCGAGAGAAAAATGATCTCCAGGATGCCCATACCCGGCTTGGCGTTGAACTAAAAGATGTTTGGGCCCAACTTGCTGACTCCGTGAAGGAGAATAAGAAGCTTCGACGCGGCATTTTTAGTAAGTGCTCGAACGAACCTTTATACAGTTCGGCAAAGAAGTTATGTCTGTAGGTATGCTGACAGGTCGCCCTGAAGAGGAGATGCCCGGATCCGCAGGCGATCTGCTACAAGAGCTTTCACAATTGCAGGAACAAGTTCGGCAAGTGATGCAGGGTATTGCCCAAGCCTTGTGTCCATCCGCCTCCCTCCCAGGAGGCATGGGAGAGCTTGTAGAGATGCTCAAGGGAGCGCGGCGGCGCTTCCGGTTATGGAAGATATCGGCCTGCCAACAAGGTGCCAGGGAAGCCTGGGCTATGGTGAAAACACGGTACACCAAGGTCGATCCGAATCACATGGCACAGGTTGGACCTGTAGGGTCAGATGGGAAAGAGATTCCCGTAAGTCTGGTATATGACCAGGTAGGATTAGCCACAAAGTATTCCCAATAGGATTGTAGGCTAGACAGCCTGTTGGATGGTATAGAAGAAGAATTTAGCCAGTCTAAATGACTGTGTACTTCAATGGACATATTTTGTCCCTAGCCGGATTGTAAATCATTCGTCATGGCGGACCTTTTCGCTTCAACCTCCGGACCCGACAGTCTGAAGTGTATCCAAATACCCGCTCAGTTATGTAAACCGGGGTACGCGTGGAAACCAGACGTAGGGGTCATAAGTGCTTGAACAGACAAGTACCCAACTAGTTATGTTATATTACATGGATAGTAAGAAACATCTTCCAGGGAGAATAGTAACGTTAAGGGTTCGTTTCCCTAGGTACGCATGCGTGAATGTGCATGTTCGAACTACGAACAAAGACGCGGGACATAAAACATCTGGGGGCTTATGTTCTAATAGGTAAGAAAACATCTTTTGTTCACCGACCGAATATTCCCTTAAGAAGGCTAGCTTTCGGCTTCACCCAGTCTGAGGTACACATCCGACTGACCCGGCAGTAACAATCGCAGAGGTGCTCCCCTTATGCCCTAGCCGAATTAACGGGAACGTAGGGCATAAACACAAGAGCCAGGCAACCCAGCTTGGCGAAAACTTAAGTCATATAAATGCATATAATGGCGAAGAAAATGTACATATGGAAAAGTGACACATATGTAGTGGGCTTGAAGCCCGGAAGATAATTATATTAAGCTTCTGTATAAGAAGCCCCCAGGTATATTGAGCGCGCATAGTGCGGCAAGAGTGTGCGGTCGAGGCACACTTGAAGAAATAAAGCAAGAGGATATAACTTAGAAAAGAAAGGCGGAGGTATGGGGACGAACACGAAGTTCAGCACTAGGCGTAGAATCTTCGGAGTCTGGCCGCGTTCCATGGGTTCGGCTCGAGTCGATTATCTGATGCATCGTTCAGACGGTACGCTCCTCCGGTGAGAACTTTATCAATGATGAAGGGACCCTCCCACTTGGGCTTAAGCTTGTCCTTTTTCTTCTCCGGTAGGCATAGAACAAGTTCGCAAATGTTATAAGTTTTGGCTCGTACTTCCCTGCTTTGATACCTTCGAGCCTGTTGCTGATAGAATGCGGAACGGGCTTTTGAGACGTCGTGCTCCTCCTCTAGGGCATCTAAACTGTCCTGCCGATCCAGCTCGGCTTCTCTTTCTTCGTACATGCACACTCGAGGTGAGTCATGAATGATGTTGAAGGTCAATACCGCCTCTACGCCGTATACCATAAAAATGGTGTGTATACGGTAGTGCGGTTCGGCGTGGTCCACAGCCCCCATAGTACGGAGTCGAGCTCCTCGTGTCAGGACCGGGTTTTCGGGATATTAATTTTCCAGAAAATGGCCCTTGTGCTCAAGTCTGTCAGGACCGGGTTTTCGGGATATTAATTTTCCAGAAAATGGCCCTTGTGCTCACCAGCCCCAGGATTACTGTTAGCTGATGAGGCACCAAATTGATACAGAAATTCCAAGCAAAGTACAAAATATGTAGTACAAGACCATTGTGGCCTATGAGTACAACACTTTGTTTCTAGTGGTTGATGGCGGAAGCGGTTTGTGGTTCATCTGCGTCATGGGACTCTATTTCCCACAAGAACAGCTGACCAGGATAACTCCTATCTTCGCGAGGCTGCTATCACAATTGCGTAGGTTCCGGGGCTGTCATCGCAACGGTCTCTCCAAGCAAGGAATCTGGCCAAGACAATAGCCAGGGACAAGCCAGTGAGTACGTTTGAATGTACTCGCAAACATTAAGAGCACGGGTATAATATAAAAAGGGATAATCATGCTCCGAAATATTCTATGATCATAACGTCTGTCATGAAATATATATACGAAATCCATGATGCACGCATGCGGGTAAACTATGAATATGCAATTACGGGAGTAGGGTTATAGAATGCACCGATTGAGTGTCTGAAGCGACGCCTCGAAAGGATAATAAGATAAATCATGCCTCAGTCGGGCGTCTGAGCGACACCACATAAAGGGCTTATGAATAAAAGAAAAAGTAACAAGCATGCCCAGTCGGGCGTCTGAGCGACACCACATAAAGGGCTTATGAATAATAAATAAATGACAAACATGCCGCAGTCGGGCGTCTGAGCGACGCCACATAAAGCGCTTATAAAGGATAAATAAATAACAAGCATGCCGCAGTCGGGCATCTGAGCGACGCCACATAAAGGGCTTATAAAGGATAAATAAATAACAAGCATGCCGCAGTCGGGCGTCTGAGCGACGCCACATAAAGGGCTTATAAATAATAATCGCAGTGAGTATCCAGGAGGTAGAACCGTCCCAGGGATACTTAATAATTCAAATAATGTGAAAGGTTAGTCCATAATAATAATAAATATAATCCTCATATGCCATAGGTCATAATCAATGTTCTATTATAACTGTTTCTCCATCCGAAGACCGTCACTATGTTCTAGTTTAGCCGTTTCTCCATCCGAATACCGTTACTATGATCCAGTTTAGCCGTTTCTCCATCCAAAAAAAACCGTCACTAGACCCATCTCAGACTGTAGTCCTTACCCATGGACATGGCTATCCGAATAGATATATCCTCTGCAGAGGGTGTACTCTTTACCCACGAGTAACGGATTTATTTAGTCCATCGGGACTAATTCCGCCTACGGCCTTTTAATTGAAAACACGCCTGACCTGCACACACCAGCTTAACTTACCGGTGTCTGGAATCACCCATGACACCTGTCAAGCAAAACTCTAAGTGGGGAGGCTACAACCTCGACGTAGCATGGGATCAAATTTATATCGCGCGCTCTAAGCGGTGCCCCCCTCTCGGTCCCAACCGGAAACACCCATGCCCCCGGACCAGGTGGCATGCCTACCGGATGCATCCGGTATCTTCCACCATGGCCTCTCTGTACGGTGTGTGCTTTGGTAAGGGGTTGACAACTTACTGAACCGTACCCTACCTGCGGCAGGGACAAGTGGTAGCACGAAACAAGTATGGGGGTTACTGGAGCAAGACTCGATCTACGGCCGACTCAGGGGGTTCCAGTATTCCCCGTATGATTAGCATAACAAGTATATTACCATTAACAGATAAACTCACCACTCATCAAGCCTCACCATACCATACCGAAGATACTCGCCTCGACGAGGAACTAGGGACAAGCGCGTGTCTACCCAAGACCATGACTAGGCGTTCGAGGTTGGTCCCGCGGCGGCCGTGGATAAGAACGCCGGCGACCGTCGTTCTGTAGCCGCAGGGCAACGTAGCGGCGACGAGCGCATGCCGCCGGGCTCCAGGATAAGCTCGAGCTGCCCCAAGGGGCAGCTGGCGCGCGCGGGTGGCTTGGGCGGCGCCGTCCATGGCAGGAGCTCAATGCCAACGCCGGCGTGCCACCAAGGGAGCCCTGACGGCGGCACTGTAGGGCGCCAGGGGTGGCTTGGAGGGTTCTGACGAGTGGGCAAGGGCAGGGCGTGGCTCTGCAAGCGAGCAAGGGCCAGGGGCGGGACGCGGCGAGGGTGGCAGTGCGACGCGGCGGCTCGGTGCGCGCGCGTGCAAAACGTGCGCTCTGGGCGCGCCCAGAGCGTGCACGCCAACTGTTCAGCCAAATGCCAAAGCGTGCCATAGGGCATGGGTGAGGCTGGTAATTAGCAGACCTAGGTTAGGAGTAGCTAGGATCTTAGTGGACAAGGTTGCTGGGTCACTGGATCAAGTTCATAATGCCAACTAGAAAACATGCCAAAATTGTCCATGAACACAAGGTGTTCGACAGAATGCTAAGTGTATCTAGGCAACTCTTGGAGTGGCCAAAAACTCCAGACCAGTGCCTCTCTAGATGTAGGAGATGATGGCAAGCTAATTTTGGGAAAAACCAGAAACTTGCTAGTGCAAGTTTTGCAAACTTTCAGTTTTGGATAGAAAGAAAAAGGCCCTATTGCATGCACTTAAAATCCTCCAATGGGTCCACTCTCCTGGACTTAAGGGTTTGCAGGGAGGACAATAAGCAGGAAAAAGCTCATGGGCACTAGAGCAAAATAAATTAGGGTTGCAGTAGAAAACACTAAACTGGACCAGAATGGAAAAGAGGTTGATTCACTCAAATTTTTCAAAGAACATCACTGGGTTTTAGCATAAAGTTGAATTATATGCATCTACTGACATCTCCAAACACTTGGAAGAATTTTTAAAGGAATATTTAAATAGGTTGTAGTGCAAAAATGCCTACTGGACCAGATTTGAAAAGTTGATGTAGAGCTCAAAATCTCCAATAACCAAAAGATATTTTTGCATAAAAGTGATGTGGAAACATCACATGACGTCCCCAAATTTTGGTGGAAATTTTAAATGCATTTGTCAAATGGTTGCAGTGCAAAACGGGCTCCAAATTTATGAAAGATCATTTTAAAAGAGTAAAGCTCAAGAAAAAGCAATTATGCAATTAAATCCAGTGATAAAGAATTGTTTTATAGAGAGAGTATACAAGTCCAATAATCCTTTTGGAAAATTTCCACTTGAGGTGAAACCCACAATATTAAAGAGAAAAAGGGGTTCTGAAATCAAAAGATAAACCCAGAAAACAAAAATTTAATTTCCTGGCAAAAATTTTAATTAATAAAACGAGGTCAAAATTTTGGGGTGTCACACCTCGACCCAGTGCGTATCTGATTCCTTCAAGGATCGCACTAGTCTGGGTTTGATGCCGCTCATAATAAGACTGTTTGCTCGTTCGACTTGACCGTTTGTTTGGGGGTGATAGACGGAGGCATAATCGAGCTTAATGCCCATGTTGCCGCACCAAGTTTTCATCTTGTCGGCTGTGATGTTGGAGCCGTTAGCGGTGATGATGCTGTGGGGGACACCGTAACGGTGTACGACCCCGGATATGAAGTCTATCACTAGTCCTGATTCGGCCGTTTTAACTGGTTTGGCTTCTATCCATTTGGTGAATTTATCCACCATGACCAACAAGTATTTTTTCTTATGGCTTCCTCCTTTAAGGGGTCCGACCATATCAAGCCCCCAGACCGCAAAGACCCAAGTTATGGGGATTGTTTGGAGAGCGGTAGGTGGCATATGGCTTTGATTTGCAAAAAGCTGGCAACCGATGCAATGTTGGACAAGGTCATGTGCGTCTGCTCGGGCTGTCGGCCAGTAGAAACTTGTACGGAAGGCCTTGCTTACAAGAGCCCGAGCTGCGGCATGGTGGTCGCCGAGTCCAGCATGAATTTCGGCCAAGAGCTGCCGCCCTTCCTCTTCGGAGATGCATCTTTGTATCGATGCCCTTGAGGCCACGCAACTTGTGGATCTCATGAATCGGAGGTAACAGACATGCTCCCTGACCCTGTCCCTTAGTGTCATTTTTCCGGAGGCTCGTAAGAGCACTGGCAGGAGGCGAGCTATGGGGCATGAGTGAGGGGGCGGCACCGGCGCCATGGCACGAGTGGAACTAGGCGGGAGGCATGTTCCATCGCCGTATAGGGGTGCTTGGGGTGGCAGGGGCTGTGGCGGCGGCGAATATAGGGTTTCCCAACTCCCAAGTCGCAGTAGAGAGGAGTGGTCGGTGAAGGATTTCTTTCGCCGGGAAAGTGGAGGTCGCCAAGGTAATGGAGAGCGGCGCTGCAGAGCAGTTTATCGCCGCCATTGCCGCTACGCGAGCGAAGTTTGGGTCTTGACTCTTGAGGCGCTGTGAGTCAAGTCGATGGTTGCCGGAGATTTGTAGAAGCCCATTAGGCCCAATTTCACACCAGGAGCCGAGGCCCATCATCGAGGAAATACAATGGTTCAAAGCGGGATTAGAAGTAAATCGGACGGCCAAAAACACCCCAAACTGGTTATCCGATAGCCACAAAAGCTAATGCTCTACGATGTGTCCACATATAAACTCCGGCTAGGGTGTAGTTTATAATAATCTCTAAATTCGAGCATAGAGTTTGACAAACAAGTCACATACTTGCCAATCAATACAAATGATATTATTTAGTGAGCATTCAATAATTTATGAATACAACGAAATATAATCATCACTATGTAGCCTCTAGGGTATATATTTCTATGTGTCATGCGTATTTAATTTGATCTTCTTTTATTCCTTTCACGCTTGAACGTTTTTAGATGATCAAGTCTCACATAGTACTTTTGTGCCACCGACCACATCTAAAACAAGATTGAGAATAGTATATGTCTTTATTGATTTTTGTTTTTCTGACGGTTTGATACGCATATGTTACAAAGTATCACCTTTAGAGCACTCCGGTCGCGCTTTTCTTATAAAGCTCTCCCTCATGAACCTTGTTGGCTTTGGAGCGCCACACAATGCAGCGTGCCTCATTTTGGTCCTCGGGGAGTTCTTGCCTATTTAGGTAGGCTAAGAAGGGTTCTGTCCATGAGGCGATGACAGCCATGATCACGTGGGCCGAAGGTGTTATTTCGGTGGCGGAGCCTCCGATTACGTCAGATTGTTCGGGATCAGGGGTTGTGTTCGGATCCGAACTGGTATTGTCGGTCTCTCCTTCCAATACCACGGATGGCTTGAACAGCCTTTCCAAAAAGAAATTAGGTGGGACGGGGTCGTGCTTAGCGCCGATGGGACATGGTGGAATTTGAGCCCCTCGAACCGAGCTGACATTTTGAGGACGGCATTGCGGTAAGCCACCATTTTTGTGTCCTTGGCGTCAAAGTCTCCATTTATTTGAGATATTATGAGGTTCGAAACCCCACAGACTTCTAGGCATTGAATGCCCATGGAGACTGCCATCCGAAGACCATGCAATAGAGCCTCGTATTCGGCTGCATTGTTGGAGTCTGTGTATAATATTTGTAGTACGTATTGGACTGTATCTCCGGTGGGGGATGTCAGGACAACGCCTGCTCCCAGACCCACCAACATCTTTAGGGAGTTCGGCTTATGTCCATTCGGCGACGAAGTCAGCCAGTACTTGCGACTTAATGGCTTGCCGTGGTTTCTATATGATGTCGAACGGGAGGAGCTCGATAGCCCACTTAGCAATCCGGCCCGTGGCATCGCGGTTATTTATTATATCATTGAGTGGTACTTCAGAGGCCATCGTGATTGAACACTCTGGAAAGTAGTGTCGTAGTTTCCGGGATGCCATGAAGACCGCGTATGCTATCTTTTGATAATGTGGGTACCGTGATTTGCATGGTGTGAGGACGGTGGATATGTAGTATACCGGCTTTTGAAGCGGGAACTTATGTCCGTCCTCCTCTCGTTCGACGACGAGCAGTGCGCTAACAACTTGGTGCGTTGCCGCTATATATAACAGCATGGGTTCGCCGATGTTTGGTGTGGCCAGGATTGGGTTGCTGGCCAAGAGGGCCTTTATTTCTTCCAGTCCGGCCGTGGCCGCATCTGTCCACTCGAAGTGTTCGGTGTGTCAAAGAAGGCGATAGAGAGGTAGTGCCTTTTCTCCCAATCGGGGGATAAAGCGGCTTAGGCAGCCACGCATCCAGTTAATTTCTGGATTTGCTTGAGGTTTGTTGGGGTAGTCAACTATGACAAGGCTCGAATTTTAGCCGGATTTGCTTCAATTCCTCTATTGGAAACAATGAAACCCAGGAGCTTTCCGGCAGGAACGCCAAAAACGCATTTTTCAGGATTGAGCCTAATGTCATATGTTCGGAGATTGTCGAACATAAGCCTCAGGTCATCTATTGAAGACTCGACGTGTCTGGTTTTGATGACTATGTCGTCTACGTATGCCTCCACTGTTTTGCCGATTTGTGTTTGCAGGCATGTCTGAATCATGCGTTGATAGGTTACACCGGCATTTTTGAGCCCGGAAGGCATGGTGTTAAAATAGAAGGGACCGTATGGAGTTATGAATGCCGTTGCGGCTTGATCGGACTCCGCCATCTTGATTTGATGGTATCCGGAGTATGCGTCGAGGAAGAACAATGAGTCGTATCCTGCGGTGGCATCGATTATTTGGTCGATGCAAGGGAGAGGGAAGGGATCCTTTGGGCAAGCCTTATTGAGGTCCTTGAAGTCGAGGCATTGGCGCCGGGATTTGTCATTCTTTGGTACCATCACCAGGTTTGCTAGCCAGTCTGGTTGTTTTATTTCTCTGATGAATCCGGCTTCGAGTAACTTTGCTAGCTCCTCTCCCATGGCTTGTCGTTTAGCATCTGAAAAGCGTCGTAGTGTCTGCTTGACCGGCTTGTATCCCTTTAGTATATTAAGGCTATGCTCGGCCAGCCTGCGTGGGATCCCTGGCATGTCTGAGGGGTGACATGCTTTGGCCTTTGCTTGTCATTGCATATGCATCCATGCATCATCTTAAATTCAAGGAAATTGAATTGACGGAATTCTCAAGCCTCAGAATTCTTCTAAAAATGATCAACATTAAAATATTTCAAATGAGCCCAAGAAAATGTTCCTGCTAATCTCTGAAAATATTGGCAAGAGCTAAAACTCAAACCAATATTTTTGGAATCTCAGAAATGATTATTTTGGGAATTTGAATTAAATCAATAATTATTTGAACTGGATTTATATTTGCTATGTATACAATATAAATCCAATAACTCTGAGAACCTATGAGTGGCTTTGAATATTTAGTATCAAGCCACATAAATCTTTCAGAAGCTACTAAAATGATTGATATTTTTAATCAAATCAAAACAAACTTCAGAAAATAGAAAACAGAAACAAAGAGAATAAAAGAGAGAGAGGAAACCTTACCTGGCGCCTACCTACAGCCCAGAGGCCCAGCACTATGTAGCCCAGGAGCTGGCCCAACCCACCACCACAGCCAGTCATCTTCCACCTCGCGCCAGTAGGCAAGGGCGCGTGCCTGTGGCACGCCCGCACGCGCGAGGCCACCTCTTGCTTTCTTGCTCGCTGCTGGAGACGGCCCAGAGCGCCACGACACCCCTGGATCCCCCTCAATCTCTTCCCGTGCTCCTCCCCCTCCTCTGTCTCTCTCCCCTGCTTTCCTCGCTCGTGTCCGAGGCCGCCGACGAGCACCACCGCAGCCACCGCGCAAGCCTCGCCTCTCCGCTGCGTCCAGTCGCTCAGCCGACGTCCGTGTCCTCTCCTCGCCGACTAAATCAAGCCGAGGAGCACCAGGTCGTCGCCTTCGAGCTCGTCACCGCCGTATCGGCTCGCTAGACTTCACCGAGCAATTCGCCGTCTCCGACGCGTCCCCGAGCCCCTGAGCTACCCTGCCGCCTCCCTGTGAGCACCCGCTTCGAATCCCCCTCTTCCCCGGCCTCTCCACGTCCTCTAGGCCGTAGTTGCACGAATGTCGTAGCTCCGCCACCGCATATGCTCGCCGCCGCCGCCGCTACGCGCCGTCCCCGGCATCCCCACGGCCACCGTTGGATGCGCGTGAGTGAGGGCCTCCTCCCGGTGCCCTTTGCTCGCCCAGCCGCCCCTGTAGCACCGTCCCGAGTGGACTCCGCCGCGCTAGAAGGTCGCCGGCGGCCTAACCCCGGCCATGCAGAAGTGGCGTCGTCATTAGCGGCTAATGAGGCCACTAACTAACCCACATGCTCACTGACACCTGGGCCACACGCCCTAATGAACCCCAGTTTTATTTCTGCTTAGGATTAACTAAACTAGAGCGGCCCCACGCGTCAGCTTTGACCAAGCTGACATGGCCGTTGACTAGGCCCACACGTCAGTGAAGCTAGCTAGCACCGTGACACTGACCAGTGGGACCCACTAGTCAGGTTTGACCCGTGGCAGCCCTATTGACCTGCTGACGTCAGCATGACCTAATGCTGATGTAGTTAATCATTTTCTGGATTTAAAATAATTAGAAAATTCCAGAAATGCCCAAAACTTCTAAAATTCATAGAAATTCAACTCTAGCTCCAAATCAAATAATTTATATATGAAAAATGATCAGAAAAATCCAAAGAATCTGTTTATGGCATTATCATGCATGTTTGAAGAACTTAAAGCTGCTGTATACAACAATTTGAGTTAATGGCATTTGAAATGTCATATATGGAGTTTGAATTTGAATCTTAGATTCAAACCAACTCCATTTAACTTGCTGCTAGTTGCATTAGCTCAAACCACAGCATATTGCCATGTCATGATCATGCATCATATTGTGCATTGCATTGATTGTGTTCTTCCTTGTTTGCCGGTGTTTGCCCCCTCTCGATAGACGTGGTTCTGACGATGAGTTCGATGACACCGATGAAGAGCTATACTATCTTCGGAAGTGCCAGGCAAGCAAAACTCCCTTGTTCATTCCGATACAATCCCACTCTCTCGCTCCTGCTCTCTTTTACTTCATTAGGACAACAATGTTTCAACTGTTACATGCTACGGTTGTTGAACCCCTTTCCTCTGCATGACCTGTCATTGCCACAGTAAATAGATGAAACCCACTAGCATGAGTAGGAGTTGTTTGAGCCCTGATGTGCCTACTCATTCATGCTTGTTTGTCATGCCTGCTATTGCTTAGAGTTGTGTCAGGTCTGATTCATCGGGGATGAATTGGAAAGTTGTGAACATGTCCTACTGTTGAGAGCTAAGTATGTGAACACGATTTGGTAAAGGTAGCGGTGAGAGGCCATGTAGGAGTACATGGTGGGTTGTCTCATTGAAACCGTCCTCAGGAACTGAGTTCTGTGTTTGTGATCCATGAACAGCTACTACCACACATTGGGTTCCGGTAACTCGACCACTCTCGGCTTATTAATCAACCTGATCTCTGTCCAGGAGTTGCAACTAGTCTCTGGTGTTTGTAGGTAGTGCTAGTAGTCTACCAAGTGGCACCCGGTATAGGTGGGCTTGGGATAGACTAGGCACAATGGCACGGTGTACCAAGTGGCACCCGGATGGTGGGCTTGGGAACCCTGCTCACCTCGTTTGGGGCCGTGAGCGACACCCCGGCCGGACCTCCTTGCGGATGGAACCCGAATAGGCGATAAACCTGGACGAGAGACTTGTGTGGTTAGTCAGGTCGTGGCCGACTCCCTCGCCAGGCTTCCGCTTGAAGGTTGCCGAGATACACGTCGTGCACATGGTGGTAAGTGGCGAGAGCGTGTGTGAAGAAGTACACCCCTGCAGGGTTAACATCATCTATTCGAATAGCCGTGTCCGCGGAAAAGGACTTCTGGGTTGCCTGTACAATTCATAGACAAGTGAAAGTGGATACTCTAAAATGCGCAAGATAAGCGTGAGTGCTATGGATGGCGTTCTCGTAGGGAGACGGGAGCGGATCCATAGTGGTGTATTGATATGGTGAATATGTGGACTCGTGTGCGCCACCTCAAAAGAGTTACTTGCAGTCGTAGTTCAGGATAGCCACCGAGTCAAAGCTGGCTTGCTGCAGTCAAACTCCACCACCCCTTTGTTGATACTGATGCATATGTAGCTAGTTCTGATGTAAGTCTTGCTGGGTACATTTGTACTCACGTTTGCCTATTTTATGTTTTGCAGAGAGATGCCAGTCTCGCTAGTAGTTCCGTGTGGACTTTGACATTTAGCTTGATACCTCAGCTACGATCTTGTGCCCTCGGCAGGATCTGGTAGATAGTCAGGCTTCTCAGCCTTTTTCATTTGTAGATGTCTGTGCTCAGACATGATAAGCTTCCGCATGTGCTTTGACTTGTATGCTCTGAATGTTGGGTCATGAGACCCATGTTTGTAATATCTCCCTCCTCAGAGCCTAATGAATAAATACTATGAGTCGTAGAGTTTTGTTGTGATGCCATGTTGTATTTACACATATCGAGCATATTGTGTGTATGATTGAAATGCTTGGTATGTGTGGGATCCGACAACCTAGTTGTTTATCCTTGGTAGCCTCTCATATGGGGAAATGTAGTCTTGTGCTTCCATGAGCCATAGTAGTCCGCTACAGCCCGGTTCACCGGTGTCCTGCTAGCCCAGCACTACTGCTCCGGAACACTTGACTAGCCGACATGTGATTCACTTCGTTCCTGTGTCTGTCCCTTCAGGGAAATGTCACGCGGTGACATCCAGAGTCCTGCCTAGCCTGCTACAGCCCGGTTCACCGGAGTCCTGTTAGCCCAGTGCTGCAGCCCGGATTCGCACGCTGCTGACCGAGGTAGCATATCAATTACTATTTCCTTTGACTGGAAGCCGAGATAAGCCAAGCGACTGACAACAAAGGAAGAAAGCAAGCGGAGATTAGCGACTGACAGGAAAGGACGGAAGCTGTCGAGGCAATGAAGCACCCAAAGTTTTTGTGCAGTTCTACCAAAGTCGAGCATCCCTATTGGCACATATATTGAGTGAGATTACTGTAATAGTGGGACTAGTTGATGAAACATACACTAACAAATAGAAGCACCCTCATTATCTTAATGGGTAAAGTTAGCAACATAGTAGTCTTGCTTAAAGAGAGGTATTAGTTTATTTAATCAGTGCCAATTAGCTCAACTCAACACTCAAAGCATTGCCATTTATCATAGGTTGCAAAACTTAAAAGTGCAAAGATGAAGGAGTTTCTCATGACAGTAGCACGATACAAATAGAGATGACAGCAAACTAATATGGATGAAGGCCTTAGGCCCATACCAACCTGAGAAAAAAAGCTTATTCATGTAGTCCCATAAGAGATGATAAAGCACTCACTGGAATCACACAATAGTATATATTTTTGTGCACTTCAAATGTATGGTTGAAATCACTCTTGTTTACCAGTGCTGAGATTATATCGAAAGATTCTCATGAACTTCCAGCAGAGTTAAAGCACTGGCTGGGATACAGTTCATTGTATTGTCTTGTGTAGTTCCACTAAAATGTATGATTGGCACAACATGATCCCTGTTTGCACAAGTAGGAACAAGGTGAAACTTTCATTAGCTTAGTGAGAAAGGATAGGAAGACATTAGCATATTACTCAAATAGTAGCATCAAATTCATGATGGACAATACGCAAAACATTGCCTCATTGAACCAATGGCAATAAATTGACATGCAAAACAATAGCACTATTATGTCATGACACTAATAATATTCCCTCCCTGCTCCACCACATGATTCACCTCCATAGACAAACATTCACACGTACATGATTCAGCATAGGGTCCTACTAAAGATTTGTTTAACTCCAACAGGAAAATTAGGCAGTAATAAATTAGTGGTACTTAAGTACTCCTAATTAATTAAGTGAGACAGCAGAAGTGGAAGGGCTCCCTGGAGGATCGTCTCACATGTAAGGTAGTCGTTGCCGGAGCCCTTGAATAGCCTCGACTGAGACCTCTGGCTTCAGCAAGATCGCCTTGGCACTGTTTATTCTTCTTCTTCTTCCTCTTCATGCTCTGTTTCTCTTTCTCCTCACCAGTTGGTGAAACCAAGTACATGATTGGACTTCTAATTCATAATTGGTTTTGTCAGTGAGGGAGTACAAGTGTACTAGTAAAAACAGCATTATTTTCTCATGGCAGTCGGAAAATAGAGATGAACACATGCATTAAATATCATTCTTACCTAAAGGAAGGTTATGGCGCCAATATGGATGATGAGGATTGGAACACAGATCTCCCTTTGTGCAGTTCCACCAAAATGAACCAACTGTTCCATTCTGACATTCCAGTTAAACAGCACAAAAGTCACTTCTTTTAAGAAGAGTTTTGTGCAGTGCACCAAAAGGTCACAACAACAACCAGGTGAATTGGATATCCCTGTTTGCACAAAAAGGCACAGAGGAAACAGTCAGAGTCTCGAACAATTACAGGAAAAAACATTTGGCTAAACTTGTCAGAGTCTCAAACAATTACAGGCAAAAACAGTGGCATGGCTTCATTTTTACCAGGGACATTATATTAAGAACAGCTAAGGCTATGTTCGGTTCACAGGTTTGGTGCAGGATTTTCGTAGGAACACAATTCCTACGGTATTCTTTCCCTTCCAACCGTTCGGAACACGGGAAAGGTGAATAGTGTTTCATAGGAAAGCTGGTCTGGTAGTACTGATTCCATCGGATTAGAAACATCCACGCGCTGCTCATTTTTTGGGCGGAAGCCCGAGGCAGGCGCTCGCTGCCATGCGTTAGACAGGTTGCTGTGCTGTGTTTGCCCGAATAAAAAAATCAACCTATGTGTGGTACGTGAGGTGAGGACAAGAGTAGTCACTGTGCAGCTGAATAAACAAATAGCATCTCATACTACCAAGCATGCTACTCTAAAAAAACAAATCTGTACATTTCGTAGTTCATCGGAACACATTCTCTTGAGAGTTTCCTCCGGTTCGCGGTTCCATAGTTTTATACCTACATTCCTTTCCTATTCCGGTCCTCTTTTCTGCCCCTTTATTCCGACCGGAGCCTAAATATTTGGTATAAGGGCATGGGACAGTGGGTGCACCAGCAGTACAGCACCATGTACGTAAACAGGGGCATAAAGTGGTGATTCATAGTTTGTTGCCCCAAGAAACAAACATCCAAAAACATATCTGGGTTGGTCCCATTTTTGTTCACTCTAGCCACCTACTCCTATGTGTGGATAGCAAATCTAGCCCTGGTCATACCACTGTGTACAGCGTTACCCCTATATTTCCCTTTTCGACCAAGAGACCGGTTGGATGACCAGTCTGTACTACTTTCATCCCCTTTCCTTCCTGTTTGTACCAAGTCCGATGTACATACTAAATTCCCCCACCCCCACTTTATTTCAATGACAAGTATTTTCGGACGGAGGGAGTACAAGATTCGACTCCATGAAGTAGCTTTACCTCTAACAATAGAAGAAAAAAATAGGTGACGTTGGACCATCCGATCGAGAGGGGCTGAGAGGTAGAAAATGATGCACATGCAGCGATGTAGCGAGCTGGGGAAGTAGAGCTAAGGCGTTTTCGAACGAAGATATACCTGAAGGTCGTCGGGATGTGGATAGGTGGGTGGCGGGAGGCCGGATCTGCCCGCAGGCAACGACGAAGGGATCGGAGGACCTCCCGCGCCGGCGCTCGGCCAGAGATAACGGTGCGGCCGGCAGTGGGTCTCCTCCCTCGCTGTCGACGACGGCCTAAATGCTGCCCCTCCTCCCCTTCACCGGCGGAGGGGAATACGTCCGGATCTGTAACCAGCGGTGAGGATAGAAAGCCAGTGTTTTTTGAAGGGAGAAAGACAGTGTTACTACCCCTATCTTGTTTAGATCTGGAGAGGATGAGAGTGTGTGAATAGAGCAGCCCTAGCAAGCAAGCGCGGAGGCTCCGGCCTATATATAAGTAGTGGGGTAGTTTTCCTTTTTCACTCCATCAAAACAATCGTTTAAAATTGTGTACTACTACATGCCAGGTCGCGTTTTTTTAGTTGTTGATTGTTTTTTGAGATAGCTGCCAACTTGTTCCAAGTGGTGTTACGGTGTGCCAGGTCGCACTTTGTATCGTTCAAGTCTGGTACTAGAAGTCCCTCCATTAAATGAACAACCACCCCCTCGTAAAAATTGTGAACAAGCCCATGGCTAAAATTAGCGGAAACATGGGTTGCCCCAACATGCATCATTATTTATATTTTCTACTCCCTCCGTTCCTAAATATAAGTCTTTTTTATTAGCCACACCTAAGACAAGAATTTTTTTATTAGCAGTGAACCCCACATGTCATAGACACAAAAATTGTGGCAAGATTCCCTTAGGCAAGCCAAACTGTGTCTAACAATTTGAGCAACTCAGGTTAGGCAAGTGTGGCAAGTGTGGGAAAAATAATGTGGCAACATAAGACAAACATAGTCACAATCCAAACAGCCCCGTAATTTTTTGTGACATGCACGAAAATTTGGTTAGTTAAATTTATAGTCAAAATTTGGCAAGGTGCATCAAATCAACACATGCAAGTATCGAAAGGAAAGTCACGGCATGCATGCATGCGTTGTACTCCTCCGCTTCCAAATATAAGTCTTTTTAGAGATTGCAACAAGTGACTACATACGAAGCAGAATATGTCTACTCCTACATACGAAGTAGCCCATTTGAAATGTGTAAAAAGACTTTTATCGAATGCAGTGCTTTGATGTGTCGCGTCAACTCGTACAAGACCGAGAAATTTGATTACTACGACGCCCTCTCCCTCGCGGACGAGCTCCGGTGCCTTAACTGCACCTGCCTTTGGCTGCATGACAGGTGGGCGAACCACCTATTGGGCCCACCTGTCATAGACGCAAAGGCAGGAGCAGTAAGTAGAAGCTTTCGCTAGACGCTATCTCTCCCGCATGAGGTGGACAGACATGCAACAGTGGATTCGATACTGTAGAAGTAGGAGTAACATCATTTTTCGTCTTCTCGAAGAGGCGAAGAGCCAAGGGCAAACCGAACGTGGCAGTTGCGAACGCTCGCGTGGTGCGGTTCCTGGGAGTACTAGCCAGGCTCTTGCATGAGACAAAATTGCTATTGTTTAACAATTAAACTCCATTATCCATTGGTTGATACTCATTCTGCATAGGTCCACGCGCTTAGCACCGTTTCCTCCTGGGGTCACCAATGTTTATTTGCTAATTAATAGCATTCCATGCAATGAACTAGCCATTGCAAGTCATTAAAAGCATGCACACCTCTCATCTCTTATTGGTTGATACATATGTCAAGAAACAAGAAACAAGGTAGAAATTAATGCACCGCGCCTAAGTGTTTTGGGACTATTTGGTTTTCGTAAGATGAATTACACACCTAGACGGAGGGGGTAGTATAGACTTCTAAACCGGAAAGGAGTATTTGCCTTTCTAGATATTTCAACAAGTGACTAGACTACACCGTGTGTAGTACCCCCTCCCTTCCGGTTTATAGGGCTCAAATCTCAAATCTCATGAACCAAGGCATTTTGCGATTGGAGGAATGTACTGTATCTCGTACTTTACAAAACTACCCTAATTAAACTCATGCATTAATTACGTAGTTCTCTCATTTTCCTCTCCGCCTTGGTCGCGGTGCACAATATTGAGCACTCCTATATGACTAGCCGCTCTATCTACATGCGGGACATTTCAAAGCATCCGGGCCCGCGTGCCATCCACCAAATCACAGCGAGGTGCTACAGTCGAGACTCACCTGTCACCCCGCTGTGGCCGTCATGACCCGTCATATCACAAAACCCACACCTTTACCAGCAGTGGTAAGGTGGCCTCCAAGTTGGACTGGACGAAGCAACCATCATTTCATTGGAACGCTCGTTCAAGCCCTTTCTTCCCTTTCTTGAAGAAACCCTCACTCCAGGCTACTCGCTTCTGCCATTTTTCTTCTCTACCGACGAAGGAAAGGTGGGTGAATCAGTTATGCTGCTATATTTTCATTCCAATAATCTTCTTTTTGGGAAGCACCGACCGATTCTCACATCCTATGCTTTTCCCGTTTTCATTGCGATTGTGGTTTCCTTTCGATTGCTTTTTGTTTGTCAGTTCATTGATGGATCCTGGAGCACTAGGCAAAGAGTTGCCGGCGGACAACCCACTGGAGACAGCGATCTCCAGGAAGCGAGCACCGACCAACGAGTTGACCATGTTGGCGGGCCAACCCATGGAGACGAAGAACTCCAAGAAACAAGCATTGGCCAAAGAGTTGAGGACGTTGGCGGACGAACTCCTCAAAGAAAGTTGGAAGAACAGCAAGGGCCCCACCTTGCCTACCCCAGGAACTCCGATTGCCACCTATGTGAGGCTCAAGACCGAGTTTGAGGAGATAGTCGCCGTTGAGAAGCAGTATTCCCCTGGCAAGGTGATGGCCCCCATCGAGGACGAGGAGATGGCCCCCGGAGGGATGAGATCCCCTGGTGAGCTGCACAAGGTAAAAAATAATGGCTTATTACCATAGTTGTGGTTTTTGATTATTTGCAATGTGCTTGCTTTTTGATTATTTGCAATGTGCTTGCTAATATGTTAGGGTTGTGCAGGTGCCGGTGGTTGTCCTTGATGATTCCGATGTCGTGGCCCGTCCTGTTGGCATCGCCCCGGAGATCGATTCCGATGCCGCTGTCCATCCTGTGGACATCGCCCCAGAGATCGATTCCGATGTCGCGTTCAGTCCTGTGGACATCGCCCCAGAAATCGATTCCCATGCCGCTGTCCGTGCTATGGTCATTGCCCGAGAGATCGATGACAAGAAATAGTTGGTCGCGCTAATCCTTCAGGGTAGTTTGCATTGCCTTGTGTTTAATTACCAGAACGATGCGTGTTATCAAACCATCTTAGGGCTAGTGCACTGTCTTGTGTGGGCGGATCTAGCTACTTTTGTTTGATAGTGAATCATGCGATGAATCATGCGAACCCTCTCCGAGTTATGGAAACAGATGTATCCTCACCAGCTTTTGATGTACTATATGGCATGCTTAGATGTAATTTTGAACTTTTTATCATATCAGGAGGGCTTGTTTGATGATTCTTGGTGTTAGTAGGCTAGCTACTGTGCAAAACACTCACCGAAGAGAAACGTTGGGGCTGATGAGCTCGTGGTACGCTTATACTTATCCCTCGTCGATTGACCAATATCCCTAGCTCCTAAAATTGTAGGCTTAGCGATCGATCAGACAATAGTCGACATACATTCAGGCCTCATTTGGTTCATAGGGTAGGAAAATCGTAGCAACAGTACAGAGAACGTGCAACACAAAATCATAGCAGTGCAGAGACGTACTCCCTCCGTTCCAAAATAGATGACCTAGGCGGGCTAGTTTGGCCTAGTGGGTTTCAGTGATATGACGTGGTACAGTGCCGTCCAGTCTTCGCGTGTGGTAGCAGTATTGTGGATACAGTAAGTTTTCTTGAAGAAGCGGAATTCAACGAAGTCATGATGGTTCCTTCGTCCGAACAACTTACAGTGGGAAAGGTTGGCCTTCGATACCACCGGGGTAGACCAGTATAATTTTGTCCATGGCAGGTGGACCAGGATGGTCGATGTCCCACATGTCGGCGAATGAAAGTATTCTTTCCGATATAGAGGACGAGCAACGAGTATTCATTGTTTATTTTTGATGAAAGCTATTGTCTCCACTGTTACTCCTTGACTTTGTCAATGCCTCTCTCTCCTCCACATAAGCGAGGACTACTTTCTATGCATGCAGCGGGCAGCTGGCGTCTTGAGGGGCCAGGGCGGTGAGAGCGGGCTCCAGAAGCGGTCCGGACTCCAGCATGGCCCGCCTCACATTATCACCGTATATTTCTTGGAGTCCGTGCGCGGCGGGAGGGTGATCTCTTCTCCCTCCCCCGTTTCTCTCTTCTCAGCCGACGCCCGCCGAGCGATTAGATTTCGGCTATCGACGGTTTAGTCAATTACGGTCCCACATGTCAGTGAAATTGCAAGACAACGCGTTGTTGGGGAACGTAGCAGAAATTCAAAATTTTCTATGCATCACCAAGATCAATCTATGGAGTAATCTAGCAACGAGGGGAAGGGGAGTGCATCTACATACCCTTCTAGATCGCGATGCGGAAGCGTTGCAAGACGTGGATGAAGGAGTCGTACTCGTAGCGATTCAGATCGCGGTTGATTCCGATCTAAGCGCCGAACCACGGCGCCTCCGCGTTCAACAGACGTGCAGCCCGGTGACGTCTCCCACGCCTTTATCCAGCAAGGAGAGAGGGAGAGGTTGGGGAAGACTCCTTCCAGCAGCAGCACGACGGCGTGGTGGTGGTGGAGGAGCGTGGCAATCCTGCAGGGCTTCGCCAAGCACCGCGGGAGAGGAGAAGGGAGAGGGGTAGGGCTGCGCCAAGAGAGAGGTGTTCTCGTGTGTATGGCAGCCCCAAAACCTCAAGTATATATAGGGGAGGGGGAGGGGCGGCACCCACATCTAGGGTTCCCCCCCAAGGGGTGCGGCCAGCCCTAGATGGGACTTGGGGGGCGGCCAAAGGGGGGAGAGAGGGGGGCGCCCCACTAGATGGGCCTTAGGCCCATCTGAGACTAGGGTTTCCCCCTTCCCCCATTCCTGCGCCCTGGGCCCCTTGTGGGAGGCGCACCAGCCCACCTAGGGGCTGGTCCCCTCCCACGCTTGGCCCACGCAGCCCTCTGGGGCCGGTGGCCCCACCTGGTGGACCCCCGGGACCCTCCCGGTGGTCCCGGTACATTACCGATAGCACCCGAAACTTTTCCGATGACCAAAACAGGACTTCCCATATATAAATCTTTACCTCCGAACCATTCCGGAACTCCTCGTGACGTCCGGGATCTCATCCGGGACTCCGAACAACATTCGGTAACCACGTATATCTATTCCCTATAACCCTAGCGTCATCGAACCTTAAGTGTGTAGACCCTACGGGTTCGGGAACCATGCAGACATGACCGAGACGTTCTCCGGTCAATAACCAACAGCGGGATCTGGATACCCATGTTGGCTCCCACATGTTCCACGATGATCTCATCGGATGAACCACGATGTCGGGGATTCAATCAATCCCGTATACAATTCCCTTTGTCTATCGGTATGTTACTTGCCCGAGATTCGATCGTCGGTATCCCAATACCTTGTTCAATCTCGTTACCGGCAAGTCTCTTTACTCGTTCCGTAACACATCATCCCGTGATCAACTCCTTGGTCACATTGTGCACATAATGATGATGTCCTACCGAGTGGGCCCAGAGATACCTCTCCGTTTACACGGAGTGACAAATCCCAGTCACGAATCGTGCCAACCCAACAGATACTTTCGGAGATACATGTAGTGCACCTTTATAGCCACCCAGTTACGTTGTGACGTTTGGTACACCCAAAGAATTCCTACGATATCCGGGAGTTGCACAATCTCATGGTCTAAGGAAATGATACTTGACATTAGAAAAGCTCTTAGCAAACGAACTACACGATCTTGTGCTAGGCTTAGGATTGGGTCTTGTCCATCACATCATTCTCCTAATGATGTGATCCCGTTATCAACGACATCCAATGTCCATGGTCGGGAAACCGTAACCATCTATTAATCAACGAGCTAGTCAACTAGAGGCTTACTAGGGACATGGTGTTGTCTATGTATCCACACATGTATCTGAGTTTCCTATCAATACAATTCTAGCATGGATAATAAACGATTATCATGAACAAGGAAATATAATAATAACCAATTTATTATTGCCTCTAGGGCATATTTCCAACAGTCTCCAACTTGCACTAGAGTCAATAATCTAGTTCACATCCCCATGTGATTAACACTCACAGGTCACATCACCATGTGACCAACACCCAAGAGTTTACTAGAGTCAACAATCTAGTTCACATCACTATGTGATTAACACTCAATGAGTTCTGGTTTGATCATGTTATGCTTGTGAGAGAGGTTATTAGTCAACGGGTCTGAACCTTTCAGATCCGTGTGTGCTTTACGAATATCTATGTCATCTTGTGGATGCTACCACGCGCTATTTGGAGCCATTTCAAATAACTTCTCTACTATACGAATCCGGTTTGCTACTGAGAGTCATCCGGATTAGTGTCAAAGTTCGCATCGACGTAACCCTTTACAACGAACTCCTTTTCACCTCCATAATCGAGAAAATTCCTTAGTCCACTAGATACTAAGGATAAGTTCCACCGCTGTCATGTGATCCATTCCCGGATCACTATTGTACCCCTTGACCAACTCATGGCAAGGCACACTTCATGTGCGGTACACAGCATAGCATACTGTAGAGCCTACGTCTAAAGCATAGGGGACGACCTTCGTTCTTTCTCTCTCTTCTGCTGTGGTCAGGTATTGAGTCTTACTCAATACTCACACCTTGTAACACAGCCAAGAACTCCTTCTTTGCTGATCTATTTTGAACTCTTTCAAAATCATGTCAAGGTGTGCGTTCTTTGAAAGTATCATCAGGCGTCTTGATCTATCTCTATATATCTTGATGCCCAATATGTAAGCAACTTTATCTAGGCCTTCTTTTGAAAAACTCCTTTCAAACAACCCTTTATGCTTTCCAGAAATTTTACATCATTTTGGATCAACAATATGTCATTCACATATACTTATCAGAAATGTTGTAGCGCTCCCACTGACTTTATTGTAAATACAAGTTTCTAACAAACTTTGTATAAACCCAAAAACTTTGATCACTCCATCAAAGCGTATATTCTGACTCCGAGATGCTTGCTCTAGTCCATGGAAGGATCGCTGGAGCTAGCATACCTTTTAGCATCCTTAGGATTGACAAAACCTTTCTGATTGTATCACATAAAACCTTTCCTTACGAAAACTGGTAAGAAAACTTGTTTTGACATCCATCTGCCAGATTTCATAAATGCAGCTAATGCTAACATGATTCCGACAGACTTAAGCATCTCTACGGATGAGAAAATCTCATCGTAGTCAACTCCTTGAACTTGTGAAAAGTCTCTTTGCCACAAGTCGAGCTTCATAGACGGTAACATTACCATCCATGTCCGTCTTCTTCTTAAAGATCCATTTATCTCAATGGCTTGCCGATCATCGGGCAAGTTCACCAAAGTCTACGCTTTGTTCTGATACATGGATCCTATCTCGGATTTCATGGCTTCTAACCATTTGTCGGAATATGGGCCCACCATTGCTTCTCCATAGCTCGTAGGTTCATTGTTGTCTAGCAACATGACTTCCAAGACAGGATCACGCATTACTCTGAAGTAGTACGCATCCTCGTCGTCTTACGAGGTTTGGTAGTGACTTGATCCGAAGTTTCATGATCACTATCATAAGCTTCCACTTCAATTGGTGTAGGTGCCACAGGAACAACTTCCTGTGCCCTGCTACACACTAGTTGAAGTCATGGTTTAATAACCTCATCAAGTCTCCACCATCCTCCCACTCAATTCTTTCGAGAGAAACTTTCCTCGAGAAAGGACCCGTTTCTAGAAGCAATTACTTTTGCTTCCAGATCTGAAATAGGAGGTATACCCAACTGTTTTGGGTATTCTATGAAGATGCATTTATCCGCTTTGGGTTCGAGCTTATCAGCCTGAAATTTTTTCACATAAGCATCGCAGCCCCAAACTTTTATGAAACGACAGCTTAGGTTTCTCTAAACCATAGTTCATACGGTGTCGTGTGAACGGAATTGCGTGGTGCCCTATTTAAAGTGAATGCGGTTGTCTCTAATGCCTAACCCATAAACGATAGTTGTAATTCGATAAGAGACATCATGGTATGCACCATATCCAATAGGGTGCAGTTATGATGTTCGGACACACCATCACACTGTGGTGTTCCAGGCGGTATTAATTGTGAAACACTTTCCACAATGTCTTAATTGTGTGCAAAACTCGTAACTCAGATATCTCTATGATCATATCATAGACATTTCATCCTGTTGTCACGACGATCTTCAACTTCACTCTGAAATTACTTGAACCTTTCAATAATTCAGACTTGTGTTTCATCAAGTAAATATTCTCAGCATCTACTCAAATCATCTGTGAAGTAAGAACATATCGATATCCACTGCGTGCCTCAGCACTCATTGGACTTCACACATCAAATGTATTACTTCCAACAAGTTGCTCTCTTGTTCCATCTTACTGAAAACGAGGCCTTTCAGTCATCTTGCCCATGTGGTATGATTTGCATGTCTCAAGTGATTCAAAATCAAGTGAGTCCAAACGATCCATCTGCATGGAGTTTCTTCATGCATATATACCAATAGACATGGTTCGCATGTCTCAATCTTTTAAAAAACGAGCGAGTCCAAAGATCCATCTACATGGAGCTTCTTTATGCGTTCTATACCAATATGACTCAAATGGCAGTGCCACAAGTATGTGGTACTATCATTACTATTTTATATCTTTTGGCACGAACATGTGTATCACTGCGATCGAGATTCGTTTTAGGTGCAAGACCATTGAAGGTATTATTCAAATAAACAGAGTAACCATTATTCTCCTTAAATGAATAACCGTATTGCGATAAACATAATCCAATCATGTTTATGCTCAACGCAAACACCAAATAACAATTATTTAGGTTTAACACCAATCTCGATGGTAGAGGGAGCATGCGACGCTTGATCACATCAACCTTGGAAACACTTCCAACACATATCGTCATCTCACCTTTAGCTAGTCTCCGTTTATTCCGCAGCTTTTGTTTCGAGTTACTAACACTTAGCAACCGAACCGGTATCTAATACCCTGGTGCTGCTAGGAGTACTAGTAAAGTACACATTCATATAATGTATATCCAATATACTTCTGTCGACCTTGCCTGCCTTCTCATCTACCAAGTATCTAGGGTAGTTCTGCTTCAGTGACCGTTTCCCTCATTACAGAAGCACTTAGTCTCGGGTTTGGGTTCATCCTTGGGATTATTCACTAGAGCAGCAAATGATTTGCTGTTTCATGAAGTATCCCTTTTGCCCTTGCCCTTCTAGAAAGTAGTGGTTTTACTAACCATCAACAATTGATGCTCCTTCTTGATTTCTACATTCGCGGTGTCAAACATCGCGAGTTGCTCAAGGATCATCATGTCTATCCCTGATATGTTATAGTTCATCACGAAGCTCTAATAGCTTGGTGGCAGTGACTATGGAGAACCATCACTATCTCATCTGGAGGATTAACTCCCACTCGATTCAAGCGATTGTGGTACTCAGACAATCTGAGCACATGCTCAACGATTGAGCTTTTCTCCCTTAGTCTGCAGGCTTAAGAAACTTGTCAGAGGTCTCATACCTCTTGACGTGGGCACTAGTCTGAAATCCCAATTTCAGTCTTCGGAACATCTCATATGTTCTGCGACGTTTCAAAAACGTTTTTGGTGCCACAATTCTAAACCGTTAGCATTACGCACTGAACTATCACGTAGTCATCAAAACGTGTATGTCAGATGTTTCGCAACATCTACAGACGACGCTGAGGTTCAGCATACCGAGCGGTGCATTAAGGACATAAGCCTTCTGTGCAGCAATGAGGACAATCCTCAGTTTACGGACCCAGTCCGCATAATTGCTACTATCAACTTTCAACTAAATTTTCTCTAGGAACATATCTTAAACAGTAGAACTAAAGCGTAAGCTATGACATAATTTGCAAAGACCTTTTGACTATGTTCATGATAATTAAGTTCATCTGATTATTGAACTCCCACTCAGATAGACATCCCTCTAGTCATCTAAGTGATACATGATCCGAGTGAAACTAGGCCGTGTCCGATCATCACGTGAGACGGACTAGTCATCATCGGTGAACATCTCCATGTTGATCGTATCTTCTATACGACTCATGCTCGACCTTTCGGTCTTCTGTGTTCCGAGGCCATGTCTGTACATGCTAGGCTCGTCAAGTCAACCTAAGTGTATTGCGTGTGTTCCGAGGCCATGTCTGTACATGCTAGGCTCGTCAACACCCATTGTATGCGAACGTTAGAATCTATCACACCCGATCATCACGTGGTGCTTCGAAACAGGGAACCTTCGCAACGGTGCACAGTTAGGGGGAACACTTTCTTGAAATTATTATAAGGGATCATCTTAGTACCGTCGTTCTAAGCAAATAAGATGCAAAACATGATAAACATCACATGCAATCAAATAGTGACATGATATGGCCAATATCATTTTGCTCCTTTGATCTCCATCTTCGGGGCACCATGATCATCTTCGTCACCGGCATGACACCATGATCTCCATCATCAGGATCTCCATCATTGTGTCTTCATGAAGTTGTCACGCCAACGATTACTTCTACTTCTATGGCTAACGCGTTTAGCAATAAAGTAAAGTAGTTTACATGGCGTTATTCAATGACACGCAGGTCATACAAAAAATAAAGACAACTCCTATGGCTCCTGCCGGTTGTCATACTCATCGACATGCAAGTCGTGATTCCTATTACAAGAATATGATCAATCTCATACATCACATATATCATTCATCACATCTTCTGGCCATATCACATCACATAGCACATGCTGCAAAAACAAGTTAGACGTCCTCTAATTGTTGTTGCAAGTATTTTACGTGGCTTGTACAGGTTTCTAGCAAGAACGTTTCTTACCTACGTAAAACCACAACGTGATATGCCAATTTCTATTTACCTTCATAAGGACCCTTTTCATCGAATCCGTTCCGACTAAAGTGGGAGAGACAGACACCCGCTAGCCACCTTATGCAACTAGTGCATGTCAGTCGGTGGAACCTGTCTCACGTAAGCGTACGTGTAAGGTCGGTCCGGGCCGCTTCATCCCACAATGCCGCCGAAAAAAGATAAGACTAGTAGCGGCAAGAAGAATTGGCAACATCTACGCCCACAACTGCTTTGTGTTCTACTCGTTCATAGTAACTACGCATAGGCCTGGCTCATGATGCCACTGTTGGGGAACGTAGCAGAAATTCAAAATTTTCTACGCATCACCAAGATCAATCTATGGAGTAATCTTGCAACGAGGGGAAGGGGAGTGCATCTACATACCCTTGTAGATCGCGATGCGGAAATGTTGCAAGAACGCGGATGAAGGAGTCGTACTCGTAGCGATTCAGAACGCGGTTGATTCCGATCTAAGCGCCGAACCACGGCGCCTCCGCGTTCAACACACGTGCAGCCCGGTGACGTCTCCCACGCCTTGATCCAGCAAGGAGAGAGGGAGAGGTTGGGGAAGACTCCGTCCAGCAGCAGCACGATGGCGTGGTGGTGGTGGAGGAGCGTGGCAATCCTGCAGGGCTTTGCCAAGCACCGCGGGAGAGGAGAAGGGAGAGGGGTAGGGTTGCGCCAAGAGAGAGGTGTTCTCGTGTGTATGGCAGCCCCAAAACCTCAAGTATATATAGGGGAGGGGGAGGAGCTGCGCCCCCATCTAGGGTTCCCCCCCCCAAGGGGTGCGGCCAGCCCTAGATGGGACTTGGGGGGCGGCCAAAGGGGGGAGAGAGGGGGGGCGCCCCACTAGATGGGCCTTAGGCCCATCTGAGACTAGGGTTCCCCCCTTCCCCCCATTCCTGCGCCCTGGGCCCCTTGTGGGAGGCGCACCAGCCCACCTCGGGGCTGGTCCCTTCCCACAGTTGGCCCACGCAGCCCTCTGGGGCCGGTGGCCCCACCTGGTGGACCCCCGGGACCCTCCCGGTGGTCCCGGTACGTTACCGATAGCACCCGAAACTTTTCCGGTGACCAAAACAGGACTTCCCATATATAAATCTTTACCTCCGGACCATTCCGGAACTCCTCGTGACGTCCAGGATCTCATGCGGGACTCCGAACAACATTCGGTAACCACGTATATCTATTCCCTATAACCCTAGCGTCATCGAACCTTAAGTGTGTAGACCCTACAGATACGGGAACCATGCAGACATGACCGAGACGTTCTCCGGTCAATAACCAAGAGTGGGATCTGGATACCCATGTTGGCTCCCACATGTGCCACGATGATCTCATCGGATGAGCCACGATGTCGGGGATTCAATCAATCCCGTATACAATTCCCTTTGTCTATCGGTATGTTACTTGCCCGAGATTCGATCGTCGGTATCCCGATACCTTGTTCAATCTCGTTACCGGCAAGTCTCTTTACTCATTCCGTAACACATCATCCCGTGATCAACTCCTTGGTCACATTGTGCACATAATGATGATGTCCTACCGAGTGGGCCCAGAGATACCTCTCCTTTACACGGAGTGACAAATCCCAGTCTCGAATCGTGCCAACCCAACAGATACTTTCGGAGATACATGTAGTGCACCTTTATAGCCACCCAGTTACGTTGTGACATTTGGTACACCCAAAGCATTCCTACGGTATCCGAGAGTTGCACAATCTCATGGTCTAAGGAAATGATACTTGACATTAGAAAAGCTCTTAGCAAACGAACTACACGATCTTGTGCTAGGCTTAGGATTGGGTCTTGTCCATCACATGATTCTCCTAATGATGTGATCCCGTTATCAACGACATCCAATGACCATGGTCGGGAAACCATAACCATCTATTGATCAACGAGCTAGTCAACTAGAGGCTTACTAGGGACATGGTATTGTCTATGTATCCACACATGTATCTAAGTTTCCTATCAATACAATTCTAGCATGGATAATAAACGATTACCATGAACAGGGAAATATAATAATAACCAATTTATTATTGCCTCTAGGGCATATTTCCAACACGCGTGTCCCCTCTGGTGAGCGGCGTGCGAGCCGGACTGTCGGGGTTGCGACGCGTACGAGTCATAAGTGTGCGGCCTTTTCCTTTAGAACTTGCGAAGCGTAACATTTTCGCGCGATCGATTGATAGAAATCCAGAACAAAATGGCGAGGGCCTTGCTTTCCTGCTCGTTAGGCGGGCTAGTTCGAGTGATATGACGTGCTAGAGTGTCATCCACTTGCTCCATTTTTATGTAAGCAAGAGTTTACACTCTTACACGGGAGGAGTGCGAAACACCGCGGATCTGATTTTGATCGAGGGATAACTGTACCCTGCCAAATAATGGAGGATTGTTAGCGATTATAGCATGATAATTAGGGCATCTCCAGCGCTGGCCCACAAATTTACACCGGCATCTGTGCGAGGACACTGATGGATGCCATCCGATGCTGCCCGCATACCTTTCGACAACTATATGAACTAATCGGACGAAATTCATGCAAACAAAGCAAATTTCAAATTGACCGGATGAAATTCATTACATTTTGAGAACTTTTCCTATAAACTGGATGAAATTCATTACATATTTCGCACAAACTGTACTAAAACCTACTGTAAACCTAATCTAAAGGATCGCCGGGCCCCGACCACCATGTCCGGCCATGAAACCGAGAAAGCAGGCCATTGCCTTTGCCTCCTCCTTATCCGCCTCGATAACCTCCTCCTCCGGAGCACAAGGTTATGAAGATTTCCGCCTCCACGTCGCCATCAAGCGGCTAATCGGCCGCCGATTTTTATCCCACCAAGCTTGGCGTCGACTGAGTGGAGGAGCGGTGGCCTTCCTAGGACCAGAGCGGTGGCCACCTACCGTGTACTACTCTTCCTCGCTGCCGGCTGCGCCCGCTCATGTGCGCCGGCTTCGTGGTCGTGGTGGCGGAGGGCGGCCGGGGGGGAGCCGGCGATCTCCTTCGTTTACTCATGCGACAGTACGTCGAAGAGAGCTTTGGAGCATGCCCGGAGCGGAGCCGCCGATGTCCCTCGTCTGCTCCTGCGACAGTACGTCCAAGAGAGCTTCGGAGCGCCAGGAGGCCATGGTTGAAGTGGTGCTGACACAAGGAAGGGACCGGAGGAGAATAAGTGTGGGTCATTGGCTATGGCTGGGAGCTGGGGCTCAAGTTAATATATCGGGCGAATGGCAATGAGCCACGGCAGACGGATGGACAACTGGCGCCAGAGTAGGTTCGTCGGGCGTGAAAGGGGACGCTGCTTCAGTGACTTAACTGCAGATGCGTTTGGGTTACTGACATGTGGGCAGAACGGGCGTCTGGCCCGCATGTCAGTGACACACCAATTGCACCTGCAGTTAAGTCCGGTGAATGCGGCACTGACATTCTGGAGAGACAGTGACCGTTTCAGGCGGGAAGCGCGCGCTAGCGATGGAAGGGGTTTCGGTGTGCAGTGGCACTAAGATCGGTCGCTCACTATAGTACATACTCCGTACCATACTACCCTCTCTAGCTTAGGCTGCTTTATAGATTGTCGTTGTGATGGACGATATACATGAGCAAGGCGGTCCGAGTATGACCGTTGGTGTTGAGCCAGGTGAATACATGCTCGGCGTTCGCGTAGGCCTCCATCAAACGTCTAAACAGTAATGTCAGGCAACGCCGGGGCGCGCAGGTGATGGGCTCGCCGTTTGCGCTGCGCCATGAGCAGGACTTTGATTTAGAGGGCGACGTGCATGCATTAGCATGCTTTGACAGCATGAGCGTGAGTGTCTGACGCGAAGTATTTCATTTTGATTTGGCTGACGAGGGTGCGTTGCAGCGACGAGTCCGTGGTTTGATTCCCCACATACGCATAATTTTGGTTTTTACAGTATTTCTTTCTCCATTCACAGGTAGGCCCACGTAGATAGATAAAGAACACGAGCTGATGAGGCGCATGCGAAGTGTTTGACTGGTCAACCATACAAATACGGAGCTATACGCTGAGCCAGTGACCGTATAATCACCATATCTCGTATACAATGATCAAAGTGAGCTATCAAGACAAGTTTGATGACCGCCAATGCATTTTACTCGGTAATAAATGACCAGGATTGAAGGGGAATCCTAATTTGCTCCGTCTTCTGTCCTTGAGCTCTTGACAAACCAATGCACTATACGGTTGTTCGGCCACTCCCCCCGAGAGCTCTCACCAAGCGTCGTTCATGCCACCGTGCCGCACACTAACCGGTAAGGCAGCGATGGCATCCCGCCGCGCCGAGTTCCTCGCCGCCCACGAACGCACACAAAATGGTAGGGAAGCGATGGCATCCCGCCGTGCCGAGTTCATCGCCGCTCGCGACCTCACAACTGCGTGGGAGGAATTTGAAGATGCCAAGGCCGAATGGGCGGTAGAGCAGGAGGCGGCCAAAGCCGCACAGAGGGAGCGGAAAAGTCAGAAAGCACTAAAGAAAAGAGAGGCCCACCGCCGCAATAAAGAAAAGGACGCACGCGCTGCTGCGGAGAGGTCGGCGGAGATCCAAGCACGGTGGGGTGTCGCCGACAAAGCCGGGAAGGAGAACGACGGCGTCTGGCCAGCATGTGAGAAGTAGTAGTACTAGTAGTTAGTGTGTGTGTCTGTGTCTAAGTACGAGCATGTACCAGTACTACTAGTTACTACTGTAGTTTTTAGAGCAAATTACCAGTACATTAGCCTAGACTAAATGGAAACATTCCTATCCTATGCATCAAATGGCATCTCTTTCTCTATAGGAATTGAGATGCATGTCATCTCACTTCCTATGATTTTCATATTCCTATCCTATGAACGAAAGGAGGCCTCTGTTGGAGTAGATACTTTAGCTAGCAGTACTGCTGGTACAGTAGTTTTCTTCAAGAAGCGGAATTCAACGAAGTCAGATGGTTCCTTCGTCCGAGCAACTTCAAAGTGGGAAGTGGGCCTGTGATTTGACGGCTCATTAGTCATTGTTACTGTCGTGCGACGACCTGGGTGACTCTCCCTTGGAGTTCTACGTGCATGGCAAGTGGACTAGGATGGTCGACGTCCCACATGTTGACGAACGGAAGTATTCTTTCTGATATCGAGGAGCAAGGAAACCGCGTGGTATAGTATCAGTGCTGATTGGTTCGCAAAAAAATAGTATCACTGCCGATTTATAATTATTTTTTATTTCTGATGAATGCTAGCGTTTCAACTCTTACGACGAAGGGTGCGAAAGACGACACGTGCTGGATGTCCCACACGTCAGCGAAAGGAGTGGGACATGAACAGCGTGGTAGAGCGTTTCCACTTCTTCCACTTCTGGGTCGGAGACCACACGTAGTAGTACTTAGTGGTATGAACGATACAAAGTGCGACCTGGAGAGAAAGACACATCTAGTTGGAAGGTCTCGGGGCATACACGTAAACAAATATAAAAGTTAATATGTGCCTCCACCTAATATAGTAGTAGTAGAGTACTTAGGCACGTACTCCATAACATCACCGTGCATTGCACGTACAACATTTAGTGGTAGTACGTAGTAAGAGACAAATGCCGCCCAAGAGTTCCCTTCTCGACCTACACTTTTGGGTGTTTGGTAGAGTGTATGGAGGGTGCATGAGTCCACACTAGTTTAGCACAAATACACTAGAAGCATGCATGAAGAGAGCATGCATGAAGAGGGGTGTTGAGTTGAGCATGCATGAAGAGGGAACAACTATGCTGAGACGAGAACGCAACCAAACACACCCTGTATGCCACGCATGTTCATACCATTTGTGCCTTTCTACTTCACTTACTGCGCTACATTACTCAGGTTCGTACGTCCACTCCTGGGTACATGTCTGTCTCGTAGTTCCAGTCCCACGTGTTCTTCATATAGATGGAACGATCGTTGCATAACACGTGCACCTTGATGCTAGATGTCTCGCGTGTTGGCAAAAGGATGAACAAAGCTCACGTAAAAAAATAGAGTGGAAGAACAATAGATTCCGGACGACCGAGAAGGAGCCAGGAACCTCGTGGTGGAGCGTCTGCACTCATAATATTTAATATTATTCAGCGATATAAAATTAACCAATCATCTCCACAGTTGACTGGAAGAGTACGACACCCGGCGGCCCAGTGTAGTTACATCATACTAGTACATGGCTAACCCACGCTATCACCATATTTCTTGGCTTATGTGCGACACCTATCTCTAGTAATCCAGCAGCCTGTATCGCTTCTCCCTCCTCGTCTCTATCAAAGTGCGGCGGGCTGGCGTTTCTGCCGTCTATTGAGGTCGGTTAACTATCACATGTTAGCGACATGCCAAGAGCATTCTAAAAAAATTCCTTTCACGTTCCATTTTCGACAAGAAAAAAATCCTTTCACGTACGAATTTGCCTGTATGCTTTGAGCAACTTGCATGTCCTATACTGCTCCTGTTTGATACTCTAACTTAGCTAGAGGTTAGACTAACTCATGACTAACCCTGAGCTAACTGTAGCCAAAGAGGTGTTTGGGTGACAGGATTAGATTGACAATAAATGCACTTCATGGAGAGATAAAAGTGATTTTTCAGTGGTCCCAATGAGAACTATCTCCAGTTAGCACCTCTTGGGTGGGATATATTTTTTTGGTGGGTTCGGTGCAACTTGCTCCAATTTAAACCCTCATGCTTGGATACTTTAGGGCTATTTGAGCCCCAACTAGCTCAAACTAACTCTAACCCATGAATCCAAACAGGGCCTATGGCCAGTCTCGACGCGGAGCAGTTGCGTGCACCGGGAAGCGGCGCTCTCTCGGCCGTCGCGCCACTTCAAAGTCGGCGCCAGTGAGGTCGCCTCCGCTCTGGCCGGGCATTAATGAGGCACTGACGCTCCAGGGCGGTGCTGACCGTTTCACGCGGGAAGCACGCGCTGGCAAGGGAGTATAGGTTTTGAACCGTTTCAGGTGTAGTAGTAATGGTAGTTTGCAAAACTACTCAATTATTGCACTCAGTTTCCTAAGAAACTGCGGTAAAAAACGTTACTCCAAAGCCCGCTTCCCTTCTCCTTCCTGCTCGTGATTTACGTGGCCATGTTAACATGGTTGTGTCAAAAAAATGTCACTTCCTGCTCGTGATTTGCGTTATATAATTACAAGCAAGATTCTCGTGCATTGCACGGAACATCAATATGCATTCTTTTACAAAACACCTGTTGTGATTGACCCATGCAGGAGTAATCCCATGTGTAAAAACTAATGATATCTCGAGAATTTTATCGGAAAACTGGTATCTCGAGAATGTCATCGAAAAAATGAAAGATGAGAGATAAGGCGAGGAGGAGTGGAGCGTGGTGGTGACTGGTGGTCGGAATGGGCGGAGGCATGGGGATGGACGGCGCCGGCAGGCGGCAGCGGCCACCATGCATGCTAGATTGTTCCAGAGACTTATTCCTTTTTTAATTGCTGAGCAATGAGGTTGCGGGAGATAATGATGTGGAGAGAGGTGCGGGTATCTTTTGTAAAATTATCATAGTTTGCTTTCTATCCGTCAGATATAGATCATACGGTATGTATTACAAGATGGCAGGAACACCATCATCGCCAACTCGTTTTTATATAAGGGTACAAATGATAAGTTTGCTGACTACTAAAGTAAAGTGGAATCTGTCCATGTTATGCAAGTAAATAAAGGTGATTGTTTATCATACGGGTAAGGTTGGATGAAGGGTGGTAGGAACAAATGCTCCGCCCAGAGCATGTGTGTGTGAGATGGAGTCTTAGTGTGTGTGTGGGGTGTGTGTGTGTGTGAGAGAGAGAGAGAGAGGAGAGAGAGATGGAGTCTTAGTTTGTGTGTG